>NC_042976.1:24454112-24524112 GCF_901001165.1 Salmo trutta | reverse complement strand
CAAAGAGTTAACCAATGTAATTTTTCCATAAATAGACAGGTATTCACCTCTCCATGGTTGCAGAATCTGGTCTATTTTTGCTAACTTTGTATAGAAATTGGTTGTGGTAAGTTAATTTATATTTTTGAGATTTGAATACCAAGTATGTCTACTTCACCATCAGCCCATTTTATTGTTAAACAACAAGATAGTGTAAACTTTGTGTCTTTTAACGATCCAATATGTAATATGGTACACTTATCATAATTGGGTTTGAAGCCAGAGAGGCTAGAAAAGTGATTTAGATCTTCAATGAGACCGTGTAGGGATCCAGATTGAGGACTTAAGAAGAAACTTGCGTCATCGGCATGCATTGACAATTTTGCTTTTAACCCCTGGATTTCTAAACCCTTGATGTTCTTGCTGGATCTAATTTTAATAGCTAGCATTCAATGGCCATAATAAATAGATATGGAGACAACAGCCAGCCTTGTTTTACTCCTCTTGACAGCTCAATACTTTCTGAGAAGTAACCATTATATATTATTTTACCCCTGGGGTTGCTATACATACTGTAACTTTTACACATTGTTTTCTGTAAGCGCTTTACCTAAATTAAAATAGCACTTGCATTTATATAGCAATTCTAGTCGTACTTCACCAAAAGCCTTTTCAAAATCTGCTATGAAGACCAGGCCTGGTATCTTTGATGTTTACTAATGTTCAATTGTTTCAAGTAATTGTTGTATATTATGACCAATATATCGTCCATGTAAAAAACCTGTCTGATCTGGATAAACAGTATTTGGTAAAACCTTTTTAATTCTATGTGCTATGTAGAAACCTAATATTCCACAAATGACAACATTTCAATGACAGGTATTTTTATAAACATTTTAGCTTTTATAAAAAACAGATGTATTTACAGAGTGACATATTACTTTCTAGGGCGCAACATGTGCTTCAGAAGTAACAAGAATACATACAGTGCATTCGGAAGATATTCAGACCCCATGACTTTTTACAGATTTTGTTATGTTACAGCCTTATTCTAAAATGGAATAAAAAAAGAAAATTCCACATCAATCTACACAGAATACCCCATAGTGACAAAGTGAAGTCATTTTTTCTTATCTTTATCAAAGGTTTCAATAATTTCAGACCCCAAAATATAGGAAATAATACCCTGACTCCACCGCTCGCGTTGCAAAATAAATGTATATTATTCTATTATTGCACCCACACTGCTCGCGCGCATCAACGAGAGTCTGCGTTGTCAAGGGCTAAAATAGAAGTCAGTTCTATTTGTGACGCTGAATGCGGTGCAAGTCCTGCCTCTCCCATCTCCTCATTGGTTTATAGAAGCATATACCCACATGCCATCTCCTCATTGGTTATACCCACGTGGGTGATTGAAAGACGAACTGTGTTGTCGGTTGTCGTGGTAATACTATGAAAGTTTAGATGCCAATCACCGTATAAGTTCAAAGAAGAAAAAGCCTGGAAGGAGGAGAGATGACTAGAAACGATTTGGTTGACCGTTTTATGTGTGGATTAATTGTCAGAGTAGAGGACCTTGTGCATTTCAGGTAAATAACAACTCAATGTTTATATCCCAGGACAAATTAGCTAGCAACAGCAAGCTAGCTAAATGGGCCAAATTAGCTAGCAAGTGCAAGCTAGCTAGCTAAATTGCCATAAATGTTTAATGCTTTTCGACCTGTCCCCAAATTAATGTGTTTTGATATTTTAACCTGCGTGTCATGATTGTGTTTGGTGTGTGGGGACAAAATACATTTATGCACGATGGCGCACGATGGTGTATGATGGCGCACGCGCGCAGCTGGTTTGAGTTCCGTGTAAAGGTGTAATTTCAGCCGTATATATATATATATATATATATTCTGTGCTTACGGAAAGTATTCAGACCCATTAACTTTTTCCACATTTTGTTACATTACAGCCTTATTCGAAAATTGTTTTTTTTTTTAAATAAGAAAACTGCAATCTACACATAATACCAAATAATGACTAAGCTAAAATAGGTTTTTAGACATTTTTGCACACAGAAATACATACATTATTTAAGTATTTAGACCCTATAAGACTCGAAATTGAGCTCAGCTGCATCCTGTTTCCATTGATCATCCATGAGATGTTTCTACAACTTGATTGGAGTCCACCTGTGGTAAATTCAATTGATTGGACATGATTTGGAAAGGCACACACCTGTCTATATAAGGTCCCACAGTTGACAGTGCATGTCAGAGCAAAAACCAAGCCATGCGGTCGAAGGAATTGTCCGTAGAGCTCCGAGACAGGATTGTCTGGAGGCACAGATCTGGGGAAGATTACCAAAAAATTTCTGCAGCCTTAAAGGTCCCCAAGAATACAGTGGCCTCCATCATTCTTAAACGGAAGAAGTTTGGAACCACCAAGAGCTGGCCGCCCGGCCAAACTGAGCAGTCGGGGGAGAAGGGCCTTGGTCAGGAAGGTGACAAAATACCTGACGGTCACTCTGACAGAGTTCCTCTGTGGAGATGGGAGACCATCTCTGCAGCATCCCCCCACCAGGCCTTTATGGTGGTGGCCAGACAGAAAACACTCCTCAGTAAAAGGCACATGACAGCTTGCTTGGAGTTGGCCAAAAGGCACCTCAAGGACTCTCAGACCATGAGAAACAAGATTCTCTGGTCTGATGAAACCAAGATCGAACTCTTTGGCCTGAATGCCAAGTGTCACATTTGGAGGAAACCTGGCACCATCTCTACGGTGAAGCATGGTGGTGGCAGCATCATGCTGTGGGGATGTTTTTCAGTGGCAGGGACTGGGAGACTAGTCAGGATCGAGGAAAAATGAATGAAGCAAAGTAAAGAGAGATCCTTGATGAAAACCTCCTCCAGAGTGCTCAGGACCTCAGACTGGGGCGAAGGTTCACCTTCCAACAGGACAACAACCCTAAGCACACAGCCAAGACAATGCAGGAGTGGCTTCGGAACAAGTCTCTGAATGTCCTTGTGTGGCCGAGCCACAGCTCGGACTTGAACCCGATTGAACATCTCTGGAGAGACCTGAAAATAGCTTTGCAGCGATGCTCCTGATCCAACCTGACAGAGCTTGAGAGGATCTGCAGAGAGGAATTGGAGAAACTCTCCAAATACGGGTGTGCCAAACCTGTTTTTTCTTCATCATTATGGGGTATTGTGTGTAGATTTTAGAATAAGGCTCAAACGTAACAAAATGTGGAAAAATTCAAAAGGTCGGAATACTTTCCGAATGCACTGTATTGTGCCAACATAAGCTATATCTCTATCCATTAAAAACAGATTTTCTGTTGCTCCTAAATGTGATGTTGTGCTCTTAACTTTTAAAAGTTGGGTGTGCCAGTGCTTGCAATGGAAAATGATCATTTAGAGCCCTGGGTCCAACATTCCTAACTCACACATGGTCCATAGTGTATGTTGTGCTCCCAGCTACTTCTATGCTGTCTCTGTGTCTGTTCTTTTCGTAGATAGAGCCATCCAACGTTGTGTCATCTTGAGAGAGTAGGTCTGACTAATTGTCTGGATTGTTTAGCCCACCCACACATTAGTGCTGCTGTGAACTGGGCGGAGTTAGAACACTCGCTCTCACAGACCAAGCCTATAATTGGCTGATTGATCATTCTTGCCTGCCTGCTTATGACACATTTGTAATGGTCCATCCTTTGAATCACTTTACACACTCAACAATAGATGCAAATTGCAACCAACAGCTCTTCTCTATTCCTGCATATAAATCTGTTTTGAGAGGCATCCACCTTTCAGACAGCCTTTCCGCTTCAGGAATATGCCTCAATGAATTCTCCTATTTTTCCAGTGTTGACGCACATCAAAACTTGACCATAGCCATTCAGTAGTTGAAATACTGTTTGAATTGGGAGGTTGAAGTCTCAATGTGTTCAACTCAATTACCTGAAGGTTGACGTCTTTTATATTTCTCCTGAATAGATTCTGATATGTATATTATATGAATTCTTCTGAACCAGACCTTGGTTGACTGATGGTTAAATGTCTGGCTGAATGAAATAATTAGTTGGGGTAAAGAGGACAGTACAGTCTGTGATATCTGAAAGGTGCTATGCTAAAGGCTAATGGAAGGCTAATAGAGGGCCTTGCTGGGCTCATGGAGGAGTAACAAAAGTGTTAGCGAAGCGCTATGTGCTAGGTAGAAATGGAAGGAGGAAGAAAATGATAGAGGGAGATCAGAGATCATAGAGAGGAAAGAGACAGACATCAAAAGAAAGAGGAATAGGACGAGATAGGAAAAGTAATGGATGGAGAGAGAAAAAGTAAGAGAAAGGGAGTGAAAGACAAAGAGAGAGAGAGAGAGGCGGTGAGAAAGAGCATGTCAAAGCACTCTCTATTTATACCATGCTGCTGTCTGTCTGTCCACACGTTGGTGAAGTGCTGCTTGATGGGGGAATATTAATTCAGTTGAGGTGTTGAGCGTAGTGAGTGTGTGTGTGTGTGTGTGTGTGTGTGTGTGTGTGTGTGTGTGTGTGTGTGTGTGTGTGTGTGTGTGTGTGTGTGTGTGTGTGTGTGTGTGCGTGCGTGTGTGTGTGTGTGTGTGCGTGCGTGCGTGCGTGTGTGTGTGTGTGGTTTGTCCTTGTGGAGGGTTTTCTGCTTGCGTTGGGCAAACAGAAGCTGGTCTCAGAGGGGCATCCGGGCGCCGCTGAAGAGGTGTGTGTGTGTACGTGTGTGCACAGATGAAGTGAGGGATGAGAAAGAGGCAGTGAGTGGAACAGTGACGGGTAATTGATGACTGTTGGTTATGTTTTAAATAAGGGATGGGGGAAGAAGGGAGAGTAGAACGTTTCAGATTCCTTATCTCCTCTCCTTCACTTTCACATACAGGAAAAAGACTGGATGTCACCAGAAACATAATCAGGAAGCAGTACAGGGTCAGCTGGAGAACAGGTCACACCATAAGTAGAGATTCTGATACTAGGACTGTTGGTTCACATTCTCTACAGATTTCCCCGACAGTGTTAGTGGGTTGTGGCTGGTTGTTATTGTGCTCCAGGTTGATGCTTGGTGGGAGAGGTACATCAGTAAAGCCTGCTTAAGGAACCCTCTAAACCCTGTAAGTCTGGTTGGGCTGTCTCTGCAGTGTGGAAGCACACTCATCAACATAGGCAGTTTGGCGCAGTCCCACTGGTGTTAACACCATCAGCCCAGTGCCTTTGGGGTGTTGATTATGGACAGTGGGTGGTGTCTCGTAGTGTGTGTGTGTGTGTGTGTATGTGTGTGTGTGTGTGTGTGTGTGTGTGTGTGTGTGTGTGTGTTTTAAGCGTATTACAGAAAAAGGGGGATTGAGAATGTGTGTCTATATATGGGGGTAAGATGAAGGGCTTGGCTGGTGTTTGTGCGCTTCAGAGGGTTGGGGATTTCACTGACAAACACAAAGCAAACAGGATTGTTCCAGCGTGTGTATGTATGTGTATGTATGTGTGTGTTGGTGAGAGAGAGAGATAATGCGCGTGCGTGTACTTGTGGTGTCTTTGTGAGGCTCCAGTTCCCACTGTAGGAAGCCAAATCACTGCTCCACTCTCCGCCTGCTGACACTGGAACAATACTGTTTATACACGCACACACACACACACACACACACACACACACACACACACACACACACGTTTGTTTTACTTTCCTTGTGGGGACCAAGCAATTGATATCCTGATATCCTGTGGGGTCACTTTTTCCAAATGTCCCCACTTGTCTGAAATGTCCTTGTTTTACTATCCCAGGACTAGGACTTCTGGTCAAAACACACACACACACACACACACACACACACACACACACACACACACACACACACACACACACACACACACACACACACACACACACACACACACACACACACACACACACACACACACACACAAAGAGCCAGTCATACAGCCAGGATCATCAGGTTAGTGGGTTCAATCCAACCACTCTGAACCCTCCTAAACTGGATTTAAACTTTGTTACTTCGTCAAGTACTCTTTTCCTTTCTGTGTTCAACCTTCAATACTCTGCAATTGTCTTAGCGAAAACAAACCTCCACTGCCGGGAATGAGATAGGAGACGATTGTTCTGTACGAAGCTGCTCCTGACATGTCTGAGAACTCGAGGTGTCAAGACAGATGGTGTCCCAATACAGAAATGCATCTGCACCGCTGATTTAAAAGTCAAATGTGTTTATTTTGAGGAGAAAGTTCCCTTTACTCGAAGAAGTAATTAACGACTTCTATGTTGTTGTAGCAAATAAGACCGTCGTCACTCTAGCGCATGAGAGCCGTGTAAAGAATGAACCTCCGGTCAGGAATTGAATAAAAGTCTCAGGCCTTCATCAGGGAACACTCTGACCTATGCAGTCCTATCAACTGTTGCTATAGGATTAGGTGACATCAGGAATATTACTGGAAAACAACCACAGATGGCTTCATTAACATATGTTCACATAGACAGAGAGAGAAATAACATGTATGACGATGGAAAAATATATATGCCCAAATATTCAACAACATTCTGCCCTCTGCGGTCACACTTTTCGGTGTAGAATCAGTGTTACTGTAGTAACCTCTGGCTCTCGTGTCTGGTCCTGAGGGAACAGGAAGCACACCTCATTCTCTATGGAGACATGGTGTGCAGAGGGAGAGGAAAGAGAGAGGGGGGAATAGGGAAGGAGCTAGACAAACACAATCACATCTCTAGGGGCATGAAGAAACAGATAGAGAGAGGTTGGTGGACAGACAGCGAGAAAGAGACAGAGACAGTCTTGATGACTAGCAGATTGTGTGTATGGTCCTGGTCTCTGCTGTTGAGTAGAGAGTTTATCCTGCATACTGAAGTGGTATTGTTGCAGTAATGGCCAGATAGATTGGGGTTAAGCATCTGAATGGGACTGAATGGGACTGGCCCTGGGCTACACGGCTAACCAGCAGTCGCTAGCATAATTAGCATTAGCATAATCGGTGGATACGGCAGGGCAGCAGGAGGCAGCGGGCAACCAGGAGAGGCATCTCATTGACCCTCTGACCAGCGTTTAGTTCACTCTCACTACAGCTAATCTTCTGTTTTCAGATGCAGGGAGGGCTGTGTGTACGGCGCAGTACATCACTGGGGCCGAGCTCCCTGCCATCCAGGACCTCTACACCAGGAAGGCCCTAAAAATTGTCAAAGACTCCAGCCACCCAAGTCATAGACTGTTCTCTCTACTACCACACGACAAGCGGTACCAGAGCGCCAAGACTGGGACCAAAAGGCTCTTGAACAGCTTCTGCCCACCAAACCATAAGACTGCTGAACAGTTAATCAAATGGCTACCCTGACTATTTGCATTGACCCCATTGACACCAGCGCTATGTACACTCACTGACAATCCAACACACACACACACACACACACACACACACACACACACACACACACACACACACACACACACACACACACACACACACCATATAAGTTCGCACACACACAAAACACATGCACACACACATATTGACACCACATACACACACTCACTCACACATAGACACACTTTCTCACTGTTTCACACATATGCTGCTGCTACTCTGTTTATTATCTATCCTAAATGCTTAGACACTTTTAGCCCTACCTACATGTACATATTACCTCAATTATCTCAATTACCTTGTACCCCTGCACATTGACTCGGTACCGGTACTCCTTGTACGTACACTGAGTGTACAAAACATTAAGAACGCCTTCCTAATATTGCGTTGCACCCTCTTTTGTCAGAACAGCCTCAATTCATCAGGGCATGGACTCTACAAGGTGTTGAAAGCATTCCACAGGGATGCTGGCCCATGTTGAATCCAATGCTTCCCACAGTTGTGTCAAGTTGGCCTGGATGTCCTTTGGGTGGTGGACCATTCTTGATAGACACAGGAAAATGTTGAGCATAAAAACCCAGCAGCGTTGGAGTTCTTGACACCAAACAGGTGCACCTGGCACCTACTAACATACTGTGTTCAAAGGCACTTAAATATTTTGTCTTACCCATTCATCCTCTGAATGGCACACATACACAATCCATGGCTCAATTGTCACAAGGCTTAAAAATCCTTTAACCAGTGCTCTCTCTCTCTCCCCCCTCTCTCCCTCTCTCCCTCTCTCTCTCTCTCTCCCCCTCTCTCCCTCTCTCCCTCTCTCTCTCTCTCTCCCCCTCTCTCCCTCTCTCTCTCTCTGTCTCATTTCCTCACTCTCTCCAGAGACAGGTCCTATTTTAAATGTAATGAAAGAGAAGAAAATCAGAGCTGTATGGAGCTCAGATAGGCCCCTGGAGAGTCCCAGACCAATTTGTGTGCGACAATAAAAAACAGCCCTGAATCTGGGCTGGTGCGATGGAGGGAGGAAGAGTGAGAGATGGAGGAAGAGTGAGAGACACACACACAAAGAGAGATCGGTGGAGAGAGAGATGGCTAGAGAGAGAAAGAGTGAAAGAGAGAGTGAAACATAGAGTACACAGTGGCAGAATACCTGACCATGGTGACTGACCCAAAATTAATAAAATCCTTGACTCATTGAGCATAGTCTTGCTATTGAGAAAGGCCGCCACAGGCAGACCTGTCTCTCAAGAGAAGACAGGCTATGTGCACACTGCCCACAAAATGAGGTGGAAACCGAGCTGCACTTCCTAACCTCCTGCCAAATGTATGACCATATTAGAGACACATATTTCCCTCAGATTACATAGACCCACAAAGAATTTGAAAAGAAGCTACCATATCTACCATATCTGCTAGGTGAAATACCGCAGTGTGCCATCACAGCAGCAAGATTTGTGTCCTGTTGCCATGAGGAAAGGGCAACCAGTGAAGAACAAACACCATTATAAACACCACCAATATATATATCTTTATTTATCTTCCCCTACTATTTTTACAACAATTTGCACATTGCTAAAACAATGTATATAGCTGATACTATAACACTTGAAATGTCTTTATTTTTTTCAAGCCTTTGTAAATGCAATGTTTTCTGTTAATTTAATTTATTTCTTCTCACTTTTGTTTATTGTTTATTTCACTTGCTTTGGCAATGGAAACACATGTTTCCCATGCCAATACTTCCTTCGAAGAGAGAGAGAGACTGTAAAGAAACCAGTAAGGTATTTACTGTTTATCAGGGTTATTACCAGGGGTTGTGGGTTCCCTATGCCAAGCCTGTTTTTGCACTACGAACAACCATTACACCCACAACCATTTATAGACTTCACATATAGACTTTCCCTTTGTCTGTAACGGGGTGTTTGAGGAGAATAAATGGAAATATATAAATTGTTTCTACGTTCTGATAGATGGTGGTCTTTGGTAGTGGTCTAATTTAAACAAATCCCAAGGCACCTCTCAAGTAGTGAAAGTGATTTTCATCAATAAAGTAGTTCAGTTTCAAGCAGCTGCTTTACATGGTGTTTATTTATTCTGATGTGAATAACTAGTATAACTCCCTCTCAGCTTTTCATCAAGTTGAACTTGCTGCTGTGCTGTTGGTTGAATGGAGGTCAGGTGGGGAGGTGGCGTGAGGGGATTGGTTTAACAGCATGGAGGACTGTGTGCTATTCATCTCCTACTGGCTGGAGCCTGCGGCCTGCAGGTCTGTGGCCTGTGTATGGCCCCTGAGAGGCATCTGAACAGATACATGCCCGGGCCCTCCTCTTACCACAGGCTCCAACACATAGAGCCATTGAACCGTAGTTTACCACACAGCCATTGAACTGTAGTTTACCACATTGGAATGACTACAGCTCCATTGAACCCACCCCGGTCCCCTGTCTTAAAGCTCAATGGAACTGACTAGAGGCCAATTTAACCCCAGTCTACTAGCATACAGAAACATTGAACTCTCTCTCACCCTCTAATCAGACCTCTCCTCCTTTCAGTGGCCACATAAAGCCTGTCTTGACCACCATTTTGTAGGTCATCCACTGGAGCCTGTGTGTGGATGTGCGTGTGTTACAGAACAACCAAGGGAACCTCCTCCTATTGAGTCAGCGAGCAAGGCAGAGAGAGAGCAGAGAGAGAGCGGAGGCATCCGGTATATTAAGTTGTCACCATGCATTTAAACCTGGGCCAACAACAGTTTGTGTGACACGGAGGTATTCATCGGCCAAAAATCCCACACCATCTCAAACACAGTAGTAAAATGAGATGCAAATCCTACAATTCAGTTCTGTGTGGCTCCTAATTTCTCCAGCTGTTGTGAGCTGATGACGTGTGTATGTGTGTGTGTGTGTGTGTGTGTGTGTGTGTGTGTGTGTGTGTGTGTGTGTGTGTGTGTGTGTGTGTGTGTGTGTGTGTGTGTGTGTGTGTGCGCACGCTGCTGCAGTAACACAGTTGTTGGTGACAGGGTAGTGTAGCCACTGTTTAACCAGGGCTACAGGTAGCCTAGCTCTAAGAGCATTGGGCCAGTAACCGAAAGGTTGCTGGGTCGAATCCCCGAGCTGACCAGGTGATATATCTGTTGACGTGCCCTTGAGTAAGGCACTAAACTCTAATTGCTCTGGATAAGAGCATCTAGTAAAATGTCATGTAAATTCTACGACACACACAGACACGCCACACAAAGACACAAATGAAGTGATGAACCATAAGGAGGGCAGGCAGTTGTTGTAGAAAGAAGAGAAAGCGAGGGGGGAGGGAGGGAACTGTGTGCCTCTAGGATCTGCAGCTCCATCTACCCTTGAAACAATCCTCTGTCACACAGACTGGATATAAAACAATCCTCTGTCTCACAGACTGGATATAAAACAATCCTCTGTCTCACAGACTGGATATAAAACAATCCTCTGTCTCACAGACTGGATATAAAACAATCCTCTGTCACACAGACTGGATATAAAACAATCCTCTGTCTCACAGACTGGATATAAAACAATCCTCTGTCTCACAGACTGGATATAAAACAATCCTCTGTCTCACAGACTGGATATAAAACAATCCTCTGTCACACAGACTGGATATAAAACAATCCTCTGTCTCACAGACTGGATATAAAACAATCCTCTGTCACACAGACTGGATATAAAACAATCCTCTGTCTCACAGACTGGATATAAAACAATCCTCTGTCTCACAGACTGGATATAAAACAATCCTCTGCCTCACAGACTGGATTTGTTGCTCTGTTGGGAGGTCAGGCTGTTGTTTGTCGTAGGCTTAGGCTGAGACTGACCATAAGGCCTGTAAAAACACACACTGAGGCCCTACATACAGCTAACTAACCACCAGCTATGGCTACCCCTATACCCCAGGGCCAGACCAAACCAGTATCATTGGAAAACAACGTTTTGGGGTCTGGGGTGGAAATGAAAGTCTTAGGGTGCCAGTGCTGGTATTAAGGAAGGGAAATGACATGGGCATACAGTAAAACCCAGGCTGTTAATGACTGCTGATTAGGCTCAGACAAAAGCCTGTATGTCACAGACTGACCAGGGAGGAGAGAGGGAATGAGAGAGAGATCCTGAAGCTGAGAACCGGTCAGAACCTGTGTGTGGACATACCTGCCTTAGTGTGTATGTGTGATCAGGCCTCAGAGGGGCCCAATCCTTGGGGTCCAGACTCAGCCAGGGGTTCAGTGGGGCTCAGAGAGGTGTGGACTCACTATGGACCAAGTTGTGTGCTCTGTGCTTCCCAGCCCAAAGTCACACCTGTGTCTCCTTACCAAAAAACCAACGCCTTATTCTCAGTTGTTAAAACGTTGAAATATGAACCAATTAACTTGTTGGGCGGTTTGTTATTATTTCTCCCAGAATTAATCTTATGGAAATTGGAGTCTAAGAATAAGGTATGTATTTCCCATGGCATAGGCCTGTAAAATGGGTTACACATGTAGTCGCTGAGTGGTGCTGCCCTCTCTGTGAAACTCTCACTCTCACTCTCTCACAGGGAGGGAGGTGTGTGTGTGTGTGTGTGTGTGTGTGTGTGTGTGTGTGTGTGTGTGTGTGTGTGTGTGTGTGTGTGTGTGTGTGTGTGTGTGCATGTGTGCGTGTGTACCTATGTGTGTACCTGTGTGTGTGTGTGTACCTGTGTACCTGTGTGTGCGTGTGTACCTGTGTGTGTGTACCTGTGTGTACCTGTGTGTGTGTGTGTGTGTGTGTGTACCTGTGTGTGTGTGTGTGTACCTGTGTATGTACCTGTGTGTGTGTGTGTGTGTGTGTGTGTGTACCTGTGTATGTACCTGTGTGTGTGTACCTGTGTGTGTGTGTGTGTGTGTGTGTACCTGTGTATGTACCTGTGTGTGTGTATCTGTGTGTGTGTATGTGTGTGTGTGTGTGTGTGTGTGTGTGTGTGTGTGTGTGTGTGTGTGTGTGTGTGTGTGTGTGTGCGTGTGTGTGTGTACCTGTGTGTGTGTACCTGTGTGTATGTACCTGTGTGCGTGTACCTGTGTGTGTGTGTGTGTACCTGTGTGTGTGTGTGTGTGTGTGTGTGTGTGTGTGTGTGTGTGTGTGTGTGTGTGTGTGTGTGTGTGTGTGTGTACCTGTGTGTGTGTGTGTGTGTGTGTGTGTGTGTACCTGTGTGTGTGTACCTGTGTGTGTGTGTGTGTGTGTGTGTGTGTGTGTGTGTGTGTACCTGTGTGTGTGTGTGCCTGTGTGTCTCACTCACTTTCTCTGATAATTAGCCCCAACTCACTTAGTTCTCAGGAGGACTCGTTAAGCTCAGTGCATGAATTCTGTCTTAAGCTAAACAAACAGTATTCAGTTTCTCTCTTCTATTTGTCATTCAGTCTGGTAATCATTTCAGTGAGAGGACAGGGGAAATCATGGCCTGAATGACTGCTACACATGGAATTATCACATGAAAATGGTATAATTACGCTGTGCTTATAGTTGTGGTTAAGTTAACCTCCCCTAGATCTCATGTTGCTGGGAGTTTCACCCATGTGCTTCACAGAGCTGCTTTAGGTAGACTATTCCACTTCCTTCTTAACTGTCTCGCTATTGTTAAGAGGCATTTCATTTTCATAATGGACACCATTTGGACAGCCTCGTTTCACCACATCTCAAGCTAACAAGGTGTGTCTGTCCGTGTATGTAGGTGTGTGTGGGCACTCGTGCATACTAGTTACGTTTGTGCTGCGTGAATGAAATCAAATGAAACAAACCTGATGAGTATGTATTCCCATTATGTGTGATAATCACATTATTGTCCTTTTCCTATTAGACACACTTCCCTGAGTACAATAAAACACCCTACCCAGCAATCTCTCTGTTTTCAGGAACACATAGCGATTTTAATCAGCTTTGGTGAAACAATCGGCTCTAATGCTCAATAGTTCTGCATTCAGAGTAATAGTTTAGAAGGCTTTAGAAGACTGATGGCCATAATGAATGAGAGAGGAAGGCTAATGTAGAGGAAGTGCGAAGGAAACAGAAGCTAACAGCTCTGAGCTGCAAATACCGAACACATTAGAGCCTGGAAACCTTCCAGGGAAATCTTTCAATTACAGAGAGTGAGTCTGACTCTGCTGTGTATGCAAGATGGATAACTCCCAGCCCGAGCACTAGACCAAACAATTCAACTAATCTATAGATTTAATTAGTATAAGACATGTGGGAATGTAAGGAGTGTAGACAATGATGTGGGGAACAGACAAACTGCCCACAAATCTAAACGTCCGGCACAATCACTCCTAAAAGCCTGTACATAAACTATTCACAGATAAATGTGTGCACACACAGACACACACAGACACACACAGACACACACAGACACACACAGACACACACAGACACACACACACACACACACACACACACACACACACACACAGTAAATACAAACTCATAAAATATCCACGTACACGAAACCGCTCGTATTAGATTGAAATGTATTGCTTTTGAGAGAGAGACTATCTTAATTAAAGTATTAAAGGCCCAGTGCAGTCAAAATGCAGTTTTCCTATATTTTGTATCATAATGGAAAAGTGCAAAATTGTGCCACAATTATATCAGTGTTATTTTCTTATTGCTACCGGTTGAAAATACAATCTACATCATTACGCAGTTAATAGATCAATAACAAAGTGGTCCCCACTCAGACCACTCCTAGACAGTCCTACCAAAATTCTTGCATGAGAATTTTTTGTTGTTGCTAAAAATCCATCTTTGCCCATTTTAATGGAAATCTATTACAGTAAGGTACTTAATTGTTACCCAGAAATGATTTGATATTGAGATGAAATGAGCTGCATTGGGCCTTTAAGTCTCTGGCTGCGTCTCATGAGGGAAATATTTATGGATGTATTTATGGATGTTGATGCTCTGAGTACTAATGTATTATAATGATTAAATGAGAAAGTAAAGCACTTGTCAAACAAAGTTGCTGCTACTTTCCTTTGTCTTCAGTTAGGCTCTTTAGATATCATGGGGAGAGGAAGGGAGGGGGTAAAGAGCTACTTGAACTGGCATGTACGCATGCAAGCCTGAACATTCATTAGGATCCTATCAAGATCCTTGAAGATTCTAAACAAGATCTTATAGAATTCTGAAGGATCCTGGACAAGATTAACCATGGATACTACTTGCAATGCAAGTAGCCTGGGTAGCCATTTGATTAGCTATTCATGAGTCTGGCTATGGCTTGGGGGTAGAAGCTATTTAGGAGCCTCTTGGACCTAGACTTGGCGTTCCGGTACCGCTTGCCGTGCGGTAGCAGAGATAACAGTCTATGACTAGGGTGGCTGGAGTCTTTTTAGGGCCTTCCTCTGACACCGCCTGGTATAGAGGTCCTGGATGGCAGGAAGCATTAGAGGTCCTGGATGGCAGGAAGCCTGGCCCCGGTGATGTACTGGGCCGTACGCACTACCCTCTGTAGTGCCTTGCAGTCGGAGGCTGAGCAGTTGCCATACCAGGCAATGATGCAACCCGTCAGGATGCTCTTGATGGTGCAGCTGTAAAACCTTTTCAGGATCTGAGGACCCATGCCAAATCTTTTCAGTCTCCTGAGGGGGAATAGGTTTTGTTGTTCCCTCTTCACGACTGTCTTGGACCATGTTAGTTTGTTGGTGATGTGGACACCAAGGAACTTGAAGCTCTCAACCTGCTCCACTACAGCCCGTCCACAATCATCTCCTTCGTCTTGATCACGTTGAGGGAGAGGTTGTTGTCCTTGAACCACACGGTCAGGTCTCTGACCTCCTCCCTATAGGCTGTCTCATCGTTGTCGGTGATCAGGCTTACCACTGTTGTGTCATCAGCAAACTCAAACTTAGCTTAGTGAGATCTAACAAGGATTCTACTCAGGAGTTTAATTAAGGATAGGCATGCCGCTAGTGACCCACCTCGACAACATCCAGTGAAATTGCAGAGCGTGAAATTCAAAATACAAAAATCGTAATATTAAACATGAATGAAAATACTAGTGTCTAACATCGTCTAAAAGCTTAACTTCTTGTTAATCCAACAGCTTTGTCAGATTTCAAAAAGGCTTTACGGTGAAAGCATACCATGCGATTATCTGAGGACAGCGCCCTGCAATACAAAATCATTAAAAACATTTTCCAAACCAGCAGAGGCGTCACAAAAGTCAGAAATAGTGATAAAATAAATCCCTTATCTTCGAAGATCTTCCTCTGTTTGCAATCCCAAGGGTCCCAGCTATACAACAAATTGTCATTTTGTTCGATAAAGTCCTTCTTTATATCCCAAAAAAGTCAGTTTAGTTGGCGTGTTTGATTCAGTAATCCACCCGTTCCGCTAGTTCAACATGTATACAAAGGAATCCCAAAAGTTATCAAAAAACTTTGTCCAAACAAGTCAAACAACGTTTCTAATCAATCCTCAGGTACCCTAATATGTAAATAAACAATAGAATTTAAGACGGAATGTAATATGTTCAATACCGGAGATAAATAACGAGGTGCGCACGCGCCACAAGACTACAGTCAAAATGAGAGCCACCTTGAAAAACTACAAATTCTAGCAAATTTTTCAAAAAACAAGCCTGAAACCCTTTCTAAAGACTGTTGACATCTAGTGGAAGCCATAGGAACTGCAATCTGGGAGGATTTCCTTTGAATTTCCCATAGACAAGCATTTTCAATGGTTGGTGACATAATTTCTTTTTAAAAGGATGGATTCTCCTCGGGTTTTCTCCTGCCATATCAGTTCTGTTATACTCACAGACATTATTTGAACGGTTTTAGAAACTTTAGAGTGTTTTCTATACTATCAATTATATGCATATCCTAGCTTCTTGGCCTGAGTAACAGGCAGTTTACCTTGGGCACGTCAGTCATCCGAACTTCCAAATACTGCCCCCTAGCCCCAGGGCCTACCTCAGCCTACCACAGTTGTTCTCAGTCTCTCAGACCGTGGCTCTTCAGTATAAAGAGAAGCCTGTGTCCATCCCTCCTCTCCACTCTGGACATATGGTTCCTATTCAGCCTTGTGTTTGGCCAGTGGAGGTTCAAATTAACATAAAGCATGGCCATGGCTCTTCTTAGATCTAGACCCCTGCCTCAGGCTAGAGGAGGAGGAGGGGAGGAGGAAGAGAGGTAGAGGAGGGCATGACGAGGAGAGGAGGGGTGAAGAGGGTTAGAGGAGGGGAGACCGCTCCTGGATTCCCTCATTTAGATTACTGAAACACTGTTTCCCTTGCTAAGTGTACTTCCCAATGAGGTATGCACCAGCAGCAGCTCAAACACAGGCAGTGCTATACTGTACATAGCCAGCAGACAATGGTTTATAACGCTGATTATGGTGTATGTAACAATATGTAAAAATTTATTGGCAGTTATAATGAAGTAATATATCTGGTTCTCCTCAACACAATGGCCTACAGTGGAAACTGACCAGACCTGCTAGAAACGTTTTGGAGTGTTTAAGCACATTCACAGGTGAGGGTATTTCAGCGTCTGCCCTGATGACATCTATGTTAGAATACAGTGGTTTACAGAGTCCCACGTTCTCCCTCGCAGAATGGATATCTTATTGTACTAGGTTGCTCCTACGGTATTGCGTTAGAGTGGATATGTATGAGTGGAGTTTCAGCGTGTGTCACAATGTCCACAGAAGGTGGCGCCTCTCCCCGGTCGGGCGGTGCTCGGCGGTCGTCGTCGCCGGCCTACTAGCTGCCACCGATCTGTGTTTCAGTGTCTGTTAGTTATGTCTGTTTTTTGATTGCACCAGTTTCATGTTTGTCATTAGTGGGGGGGTATTTAGTCTGTCTGTGTTTAGTTAGGATTCGTGCGGGATTGTTCTTTGTTACATGTGGTAGAGGTGGTTTACTACTTATTGTCGAGGCATTAGGGTTACCGGGCTGCGCCCCGTCTGCCTTTTTGAGCAGAGCTTCCTTTAGTCTTTTGACTGTTGTGCTCCCAGCCTTATATGGATTTTGCCCTTGGATTTATTAAATCACGTTTGTTCCAACGGACCTCAGTCTCCTGTGCTTGACTCACCCTTAAACTGTTCTATCCGCCCGTGACAGCGTGTTACAAGAAAACAATAGTTCCTTGCACTGAAAGAGAGAGAGAAACCCTGAAAAGATGAACAACCCCCCTGGTCACTGGTCATTAATATGAGAAGCCCCTCTCTCACCTTCAGAGACATTAAATACCAATCTGGCCAGGCCCTGTCAGCCAGAGGGCAGCCATTTCACCGTAACACCGCTCCCCTCTCACACACAAAGGCCAGAGATGAATTAGCCTTCTGTCAGAGAAAAATGAATATAATTTAGGTGAGTTTGATTAAATCATAATGTGTTAGATAATGAATCCTCCCCTGATTCCATTACTCATATAGCGTTACCAACCCTAAATATAACCTCATCATAAATTCAATTTCTGGCTCCTTCCTTCTGTAAGAAGGTCTTTTGTGTGTGTGTCAGGTATATATGTAACTGCTCTGAGAGTCTGCTTCCTCCAGTGTGTGTGTGTGTGTGTGTGTGTGTGTGTGTGTGTGTGTGTGTGTGTGTGTGTGTGTGTGTGTGTGTGTGTGTGTGTGTGTGTGTGTGTGTGTGTGTGTGTGTGTGTGTGTGTGTGTGTTCTATCCTCCATCACCCTCAGTGAGTTATTTTCACGGCTCAGGCTAAGACCCAGTTGCAGACACAGGAGGTGGATAGTACGAGTCTCAGAGTGTATTTCAGTACAGGACGTCAGGCAATCGGTAGGTCAAGGCAGGCAAAGAGTCGTAATCAAATCAGAGTCAGGCAGGTACAGGACGGCAGGCAGGATCAGGGTCAGGACAGGCAGAAAGGTCAGAACTGGGAAGACTAGGAAAAGCAAAAACTAGAGCACAGGAAACACGGGAACTCGCTGGTAGGACTTGACGGGACAAGATGAACTGGCAACAGACAAACAGAAAACGCAGGTAGAAATACACATGAGATAATTGGAGACACCTGGTGGGGGGTGGAGACAATCACAAGACAGGTGAAACAGATCAGGGCGTGACAGTTATAGCAGCTGCCTGAATACACCTGCTACACCATGGCTTTGGAAATGGGAATATGAAACGGATGAAAGCACTAGGATGGGGTCAATTAATATGATTGTCACATTCAAAAACCGCACAATAGTACTTGCTCATTTATAGAGGGGTCTGGCTTACAGTGGGGGAAAAAAGTACTTGATCCCATGCTGATTTTGTACATTTGCCCACTTACAAAGAAATGATCAGTCTATAATTTGAATGGTAGGTTTATTTGAACAGTGAGAGACAGAATAACAACAAAAAAATCCAGAAAAACGCATGTCAAAAACGTTATAAAATGATTTGCATTTTAATGAGGGAAATGCGTATTTGACCCCTCTGCAAAAAACATGACTTAGTACTTGGTTGCAAAACCCTTGTTGGCAATCACAGAGGTAAGACATTTCTTGTAGTGGGCCACCAGGTTTGCACACATCTCAGGAGGGATTTTGTCCCACTCCTCTTTGCAGATCTTCTCCAAGTCATTAAGCTTTCGAGGCTGACGTTTGGCCACTCGAACCTTCAGCTCCCTCCATAGATTTTCAATGGGATTAAGGTCTGGAGACTGGCTAGGCCACTCCAGGACCTTAATGTGCTTCTTCTTGAGCCACTCCTTTGTTGCCTTGGCCGTGTGTTTTGGGTCATTGTCATGCTGGAATACCCATCCACGACCCATTTTCAATGCCCTGGCTGAGGGAAGGAGGATTTGACAGTACATGGCCCCGTCAAATGATGCGGTGAAGTTGTCCTGTCCCCTTAGCAGAAAAACACCCCCAAGGCATAATGTTTCCACCTCCATGTTTGACGGTGGAGATGGTGTTCTTGGGGTCATAGGCAGCATTCCTCCTCCTCCAAACACGGCGAGTTGAGTTGATGCCAAAGAGCTCCATTTTGGTCTCATCTGACCACAACACTTTCATCAGTTGTCCTCTGAATCATTCAGATGTTCATTGGCAAACTTCAGACGGGCATGTATACGTATTCTTGAGCAGGGGGACCTTGCGGGCGCTGCAGGATTTCAGTCCTTCACGGCGTAGTGTGTTACCAATTGTTTTCTTGGTGACTATGGTCCCAGCTGCATTGAGATCATTGACAAGATCCTCCCGTGTAGTTCTGGGCTGATTCCTCACCGTTCTCATGATCATTACAACCCCACAAGGTGAGATCTTGCATGGAGCCCCAGGCCGAAGGATATTGACAGTTATTTTGTGTTTCTTCCATTTGCGAATAATCACACCAAATGTTGTCACCTTCTCACCAAGCTGCTTGGCGATGGTCTTGTAGCCCATTCCGGCCTTGTGTAGGTCTACAATATTGTCCCTGACATCCTTGGAGAGCTCTTTGGTCTTGGCCATGGTGGAGAGTTTGGAATCTGATTGATTGATTGCTTCTGTGGACAGGTGTCTTTTATACAGGTAACAAACTGAGATTAGGAGCACTCCCTTTAAGAGTGTGCTCATAATCTCAGCTCGTTACCTGTATAAAAGACACCTGGGAGCCAGAAATCTTTCTGATTGAGAGGGGGTCAAATACTTATTTCCCTCATTAAAATGCAAATCATTTTATAAAATTTTTGACATGCGTTTTTCTTGATTTTTTTGTTGTTATTCTGTCTCTCACTGTTCAAATAAACCTACCATTCAAATTATAGACTGATCATTTCTTTGTCAGTGGGCAAACGTACAAAATCAGCAGGGGATCAAATACTTTTTTCCCCCACTGTAAATCTATCCAACAGTGATTATGTTTTATTCCTCACGGTATTGTTTCTAATGCCCCTCCCATTTTTCAAATGGCCAATGTTTCAGAGCACAATATTTTCATTCATTAATACATTGTAATTCCGTATTTTTTTAGCTGATTGATTATTATCTTATGTAGCCATTTGTTGGCTCACAAAATCAAATTAGCCAACAGAACGGTGCATAATGAACTTGAGGTTACGATGTGAGACCTCCAATCAGAGCCAATGAGTTAATCTATTTGACAGAAAGGTCGGAGGTCAGGGATTACCTACTGATAAGAGACATTCCTAATGAATAACAATGGCCAGATTAACTTTATGTGTGTGTGTGTCTAGCAGTCCATCTGATAGCTAGACATTAATGGAGAATCGAGATGTGTCTGTTTTACATCCTATAATGAAAAGAAATGCTTTTTGTTTCCATCCCAGTGATTCTGTAGTCTACAGGAAGACATTGTTCTTTAAAGTATTTTCTATGATAATCTGGTAGCATATGTGTTTGCATAGAGAGCAAACACTCCAATTGGGTCAGGGAATAGAGTCTGGGAATATTTTTGTATATCTGATTCAAATCATGATATTCAAATAATTTATATACAAACAAATAGTGTATCCGAAAGAGAAAACTAAGGGAGCTTCTCTGTGCTATTGGCTGATGGTTGGGCTGTTGCTCTGTCCTCCTGTCCTCAGGTGTCCTGAGGGTCACCTGATTGGAAGTGTTCCAGGTGGATCTACCTTCCTGGTCAAACTGGCTCTCTAAGGGAGGAGTCCCAGGTAAACAATCGCACAGCTACTTAGTGTGTGTGTGTGTGTGTGTGTGTGTGTGTGTGTGTGTGTGTGTGTGTGTGTGTGTGTGTGTGTGTGTGTGTGTGTGTGTGTGTGTGTGTGTGTGTGTGTGTGTGTGCGTGTGCGTGTGCGTGCGTGTGACTGTCAGGGGAGTAAGGGCAGCACCTGCTCAGTTGCCCGGGTAACAGCAGGTGCGGCATAGGTGTGTGTGGGTCTGGAGGTTGAGCGATACAAATCTCCGGGGTTTCTGTGGTTGTGGAGGTGTGAGACGTGAGAGAACTATGAATGGCCTCACAGCCTCAGCTCAGAACCTGCAGGCCTCTCAGTCAGGGCAGAGTAACATCCTACATATTAATGCAAGTAGAATTCAGGGTTGCTGGTTGTATCCAGACATCCACATTGTTTTAAAGAGCCACTGAACACACCGATTGGTACTTGTGTTTTTCTCTTGCTCATTAGAAAAAAGAGATTTCAGTCTTGGAGGTGTGTTTCCTGACCTATTCTGCATTTGGTTAATGATGTTTGTCCCCCATGAGACACTGTAGACGCACGCGGAAGCCTATTTCACTTCCTCAAAATCCCCAGAATGAATCTAAGATAACTCAAGAAATCAGATGTTTTTGTCAGATGTTTTAGTTGCGCAATTTTCCATCTAACTAAGGTGTGTGGTGCAGTATTTCTCAAGAAACAAAAGAATGTGCGACGTGTTGT
Source organism: Salmo trutta (assembly GCF_901001165.1). Lineage (NCBI taxonomy): Eukaryota > Metazoa > Chordata > Actinopteri > Salmoniformes > Salmonidae > Salmo > Salmo trutta. The sequence continues at coordinate 24,502,421 of NC_042976.1, read as the reverse complement.
CTCGTGCAAACAAAGTCGGGCTGCTGGGCAGGTCTATCTCACTGACTATTCTATTGGATAGAGAGCAATCGCTGCAGCTGTTCACCCCATGTTAGTGAGCAAATCAAAACCCAACCTTCATTTACCCGTTGCGACGCATGGCATTTTCCAAACTCTGTTTTAGACAAGACTGACTTTATGACCAAAATGATCCCATTTCCACTACGTAGTCAGTGAGAAAAAATAACACAGGAGGAACCTAAACTGTGCTTTTAGCTTCAGAGCACATAGCATGTTGTACTAGTCTGTGTGTTTCTTTGTCCTGTTGATCTCCATGAGGGTCTCCTGTCTCTGGTTTGGGTAGGGGTCAGGGGTCAGGGTTGAGGTTAGCACCTCTGTTTGACCTCTGGGTCACATAAGGGCTGTGACAGGAGATAGTGTGTGTGTTTATGTGCTGGAAAGTGCAGGGCTATAACCTGGTCTCTAGTAGATAATTGTGTTTGTATCACACAATGAAGATTACCATGAAGCCCCCTGGCCGTAGTCCAAATATGAGTCTTTATACTTAACCTGTGATTGTTGAAGGAGATAATTGAAGATCGCAGGGTCGGGGAAGGTAGGCAGCTATTTCCATTTTTTACAGACATTTCCTTTCTCTTTAATTTTAAAAGTGAACATTAGCATTTCTACTGTCAAGGAAAAGACAGTCTTGTAAAATATTTAGTCCTGCTGCATTGTCAGTATAATGACCTGACGTTAATTTCCACTTCTCTGTTTGCTGTAGCCACTCTCCAAAAGTCTGTGTGCGTGAGTGGGTTTTTGTGTGTAAGTGTGTGTATCTTTTTTGTGAGGTGAAGGCAGGGATTACCCAGTAAGAAAACACACACAGGAAGTTCAAAGGAAGTGCCCTCTGTATGACGGTTTAATGAGGAACAGAGTGATAGACTAACAGAGGGAGGGAGGGAGGGTGAAAAATATTCAGAGAGATAGAGAGGAGGGAGGAGAGGACAAGAGGGAGGTGGTGACTGTGAACGTGAAGTGAAAAAGGGGAATCTGACAGTGTGTCAGGTGGTGAGAGGGAGAGGAGGAGAGGAAGGGAGAGAGAGAGTGAGTGAGTGAGTGAGTGAGTGAGTGAGTGAGTGAGTGAGTGAGTGAGTGAGTGAGTGAGTGAGTGAGTGAGTGAGTGAGTGAGTGAGTGGGGAAGAGGGGGGTGTATGAGTCAGGGTAAGGCAGGTGGGAGGACTGAGGATAATGATAAGAAAGATAAATCTCTCCCTCTCTCTCTCTCTGTTGTCTGGAAGAACATATACCTCAACTGCTGCTCTTCTAATTGCTGCTTTGGACTTTAACAGCTGAGAGCATACTCCCAGCACACATACACACAGCCTCAAATACACACACTCCGCCCTCACAGCCTGCTGCATCACCCGGAGGCTTTTGTTCACCTCTGCTGTCTCTCTCTCTCTCCTTTGTTCTCTCGCTCCTAAAATATTCCTGCCCTCTTTATCCCATCTTTAAATCTACACTTGCTTCCATTTTTTAATTCACCATCCCTCTCTTATCTTGTGTCTCTACTCTGTTAGTGTATTTCTCTTGGCTAGACTATCATTAGTGATAATTCTAGTATGGATGACAGGAGGGAGGTGGACTATACAGGGGAGTGAACTATAACCTCAAATTATATTGACTAGAGTGAAGCTCGGTAGATTACTAAACTGGTCTGGTTGAGGAGGAGTTTGAATGACTGAAACGTATTTTAGGGGCACTTGATACATCTATGAGGTAGTATTTGAAAGTCATTGATGGACAGTTTTATATTTCAGTGCTAATAATACAGGTGAGTGTTTCTAACGGTGTGTGGCATTGCCAAAACAGAGGTGAGGGCTTGTATGGGTTAGAGTTGAGACATGGCTTCTAAGTGTGTGTGGTGTGTTCTGTGACCCTGAACAGCAGACACTTACTGCCTGTCTCCTCTCATAACACCTCTCTACTCTTGGGGTGACGACGCTCGTCTGGCCAGCTCTTTCTCTCTCCCTCTTTGGTCCCAGCTCACAATACTTGACCTCTTCTCACTCATAGCGGCTCCATCTCTCCTCTCATCTTCATGTATCAGCCATCACACAATCAGCACATTAGGCAGAAACCCTGATCCAAGATCTAGCCCTTTGACTGATCAACATGTATGACAGATAGGATAACATCTATTGTCCATGCACGTAGAAATGAATTGTGTTCAGTTGTCAAATATCCATCCTCCCCTCCCAGATTGGTGTACCTCTGTAGTGCCAGACTGTGTGGCTGTTAGAGGGTGTGATACATGGCTGCATGTCTCTCACTCTAAAGTTAAAGATCTCCAGTCCTAATACACAACTTATAAACAGTAGGAGCTAAAATAGAACGACCAGGAGCAGCTCGGAGACACGCTACAGTCCTATAAAGTCTATGCAGTATCCTTTTATTTCTTGACATTACTCAGCGGAGACAGAGCAGTGGTCTTTCTGGGCACCTGGACTGCACATCTCCAACATACTGAGGAGACTTACTAAAAGTAGCAGTTCATCATCTTTCATTTATATTTCCACAATTTTCCTGGAAAAACTTCTTACCCATAGCCTCACACCCACAGAATGTCAGCTTAGGGTTTGGAATAGAGGAGGTATCACTGTTCTTTTCTCTTAGGGTTTGGAATAGAGGAGGTATCACTGTTCTTTTCTCTTAGGGTTTGGAATAGAGGAGGTATCACTGTTCTTTTCTCTTAGGGTTTGGAATAGAGGAGGTATCACTGTTCTTTTCTCTTAGGGTTTGTAATAGAGGAGGTATCACTGTTCTTTTCTCTTAGGGTTTGTAATAGAGGAGGTATCACTGTTCTTTTCTCTTAGGGTTTGGAATAGAGGAGGTATCACTGTTCTTTTCTCTTAGGGTTTGTAATAGAGGAGGTATCACTGTTCTTTTCTCTTAGGGTTTGTAATAGAGGAGGTATCACTGTTCTTTTCTCTTAGGGTTTGTAATAGAGGAGGTATCACTGTTATTTTCTCTTAGGGTTTGTAATAGAGGAGGTATCACTGTTCTTTTCTCTTAGGGTTTGTAATAGAGGAGGTATCACTGTTCTTTTCTCTTAGGGTTTGTAATAGAGGAGGTATCACTGTTCTTTTCTCTTAGGGTTTGTAATAGAGGAGGTATCACTGTTCTTTTCTCTTAGGGTATGTAATAGAGGAGGTATCACTGTTCTTTTCTCTTAGGGTTTGTAATAGAGAAGGTATCACTGTTCTTTTCTCTTAGGGTTTGGAATAGAGGAGGTATCACTGTTCTTTTCTCTTAGGGTTTGGAATAGAGGAGGTATCACTGTTCTTTTCTCTTAGGGTTTGGAATAGAGAAGGTATCACTGTTCTTTTCTCTTAGGGTTTGGAATAGAGGAGGTATCACTGTTCTTTTCTCTTAGGGTTTGGAATAGAGGAGGTATCACTGTTCTTTTCTCTTAGGGTTTGTAATAGAGGAGGTATCACTGTTCTTTTCTCTTAGGGTTTGGAATAGAGGAGGTATCACTGTTCTTTTCTCTTAGGGTTTGTAATAGAGGAGGTATCACTGTTCTTTTCTCTTAGGGTTTGGAATAGAGGAGGTATCACTGTTCTTTTCTCTTAGGGTTTGTAATAGAGGAGGTATCACTGTTCTTTTCTCTTAGGGTTTGTAATAGAGGAGGTATCACTGTTCTTTTCTCTTAGGGTTTGTAATAGAGGAGGTATCACTGTTCTTTTCTCTTAGGGTTTGTAATAGAGGAGGTATCACTGTTCTTTTCTCTTAGGGTTTGTAATAGAGGAGGTATCACTGTTCTTTTCTCTTAGGGTTTGTAATAGAGGAGGTATCACTGTTCTTTTCTCTTAGGGTTTGTAATAGAGGAGGTATCACTGTTCTTTTCTCTTAGGGTTTGTAATAGAGGAGGTATCACTGTTCTTTTCTCTTAGGGTTTGGAATAGAGGAGGTATCACTGTTCTTTTCTCTTAGGGTTTGTAATAGAGGAGGTATCACTGTTCTTTTCTCTTAGGGTTTGGAATAGAGGAGGTATCACTGTTCTTTTCTCTTAGGGTTTGTAATAGAGGAGGTATCACTGTTCTTTTCTCTTAGGGTTTGGAATAGAGGAGGTATCACTGTTCTTTTCTCTTAGGGTTTGTAATAGAGGAGGTATCACTGTTCTTTTCTCTTAGGGTTTGGAATAGAGGAGGTATCACTGTTCTTTTCTCTTAGGGTTTGGAATAGAGGAGGTATCACTGTTCTTTTCTCTTAGGGTTTGGAATAGAGGAGGTATCACTGTTCTTTTCTCTTAGGGTTTGTAATAGAGGAGGTATCACTGTTCTTTTCTCTTAGGGTTTGTAATAGAGGAGGTATCACTGTTCTTTTCTCTTAGGGTTTGTAATAGAGGAGGTATCACTGTTCTTTTCTCTTAGGGTTTGGAATAGAGGAGGTATCACTGTTCTTTTCTCTTAGGGTTTGTAATAGAGGAGGTATCACTGTTCTTTTCTCTTAGGGTTTGTAATAGAGGAGGTATCACTGTTCTTTTCTCTTAGGGTTTGTAATAGAGGAGGTATCACTGTTCTTTTCTCTTAGGGTTTGGAATAGAGAAGGTATCACTGTTCTTTTCTCTTAGGGTTTGTAATAGAGAAGGTATCACTGTTCTTTTCTCTTAGGGTTTGTAATAGAGGAGGTATCACTGTTCTTTTCTCTTAGGGTTTGGAATAGAGGAGGTATCACTGTTCTTTTCTCTTAGGGTTTGTAATAGAGGAGGTATCACTGTTCTTTTCTCTTAGGGTTTGTAATAGAGGAGGTATCACTGTTCTTTTCTCTTAGGGTTTGGAATAGAGAAGGTATCACTGTTCTTTTCTCTTAGGGTTTGGAATAGAGAAGGTATCACTGTTCTTTTCTCTTAGGGTTTGGAATAGAGGAGGTATCACTGTTCTTTTCTCTTAGGGTTTGGAATAGAGAAGGTATCACTGTTCTTTTCTCTTAGGGTTTGGAATAGAGAAGGTATCACTGTTCTTTTCTCTTAGGGTTTGTAATAGAGGAGGTATCACTGTTCTTTTCTCTTAGGGTTTGGAATAGAGGAGGTATCACTGTTCTTTTCTCTTAGGGTTTGGAATAGAGAAGGTATCACTGTTCTTTTCTCTTAGGGTTTGGAATAGAGAAGGTATCACTGTTCTTTTCTCTTAGGGTTTGGAATAGAGAAGGTATCACTGTTCTTTTCTCTTAGGGTTTGTAATAGAGGAGGTATCACTGTTCTTTTCTCTTAGGGTTTGGAATAGAGGAGGTATCACTGTTCTTTTCTCTTAGGGTTTGGAATAGAGAAGGTATCACTGTTCTTTTCTCTTAGGGTTTGGAATAGAGGAGGTATCACTGTTCTTTTCTCTTAGGGTTTGGAATAGAGGAGGTATCACTGTTCTTTTCTCTTAGGGTTTGTAATAGAGGAGGTATCACTGTTCTTTTCTCTTAGGGTTTGTAATAGAGGAGGTATCACTGTTCTTTTCTCTTAGGGTTTGTAATAGAGGAGGTATCACTGTTCTTTTCTCTTAGGGTTTGTAATAGAGGAGGTATCACTGTTCTTTTCTCTTAGGGTTTGTAATAGAGGAGGTATCACTGTTCTTTTCTCTTAGGGTTTGTAATAGAGGAGGTATCACTGTTCTTTTCTCTTAGGGTTTGTAATAGAGGAGGTATCACTGTTCTTTTCTCTTAGGGTTTGGAATAGAGGAGGTATCACTGTTCTTTTCTCTTAGGGTTTGTAATAGAGGAGGTATCACTGTTCTTTTCTCTTAGGGTTTGGAATAGAGGAGGTATCACTGTTCTTTTCTCTTAGGGTTTGTAATAGAGGAGGTATCACTGTTCTTTTCTCTTAGGGTTTGGAATAGAGGAGGTATCACTGTTCTTTTCTCTTAGGGTTTGTAATAGAGGAGGTATCACTGTTCTTTTCTCTTAGGGTTTGGAATAGAGGAGGTATCACTGTTCTTTTCTCTTAGGGTTTGGAATAGAGAAGGTATCACTGTTCTTTTCTCTTAGGGTTTGGAATAGAGAAGGTATCACTGTTCTTTTCTCTTAGGGTTTGGAATAGAGAAGGTATCACTGTTCTTTTCTCTTAGGGTTTGTAATAGAGGAGGTATCACTGTTCTTTTCTCTTAGGGTTTGGAATAGAGGAGGTATCACTGTTCTTTTCTCTTAGGGTTTGGAATAGAGAAGGTATCACTGTTCTTTTCTCTTAGGGTTTGGAATAGAGGAGGTATCACTGTTCTTTTCTCTTAGGGTTTGGAATAGAGAAGGTATCACTGTTCTTTTCTCTTAGGGTTTGTAATAGAGGAGGTATCACTGTTCTTTTCTCTTAGGGTTTGTAATAGAGGAGGTATCACTGTTCTTTTCTCTTAGGGTTTGGAATAGAGGAGGTATCACTGTTCTTTTCTCTTAGGGTTTGGAATAGAGGAGGTATCACTGTTCTTTTCTCTTAGGGTTTGTAATAGAGGAGGTATCACTGTTCTTTTCTCTTAGGGTTTGTAATAGAGGAGGTATCACTGTTCTTTTCTCTTAGGGTTTGGAATAGAGGAGGTATCACTGTTCTTTTCTCTTAGGGTTTGTAATAGAGGAGGTATCACTGTTCTTTTCTCTTAGGGTTTGTAATAGAGGAGGTATCACTGTTCTTTTCTCTTAGGGTTTGTAATAGAGGAGGTATCACTGTTCTTTTCTCTTAGGGTATGTAATAGAGGAGGTATCACTGTTCTTTTCTCTTAGGGTTTGGAATAGAGGAGGTATCACTGTTCTTTTCTCTTAGGGTTTGTAATAGAGGAGGTATCACTGTTCTTTTCTCTTAGGGTTTGGAATAGAGGAGGTATCACTGTTCTTTTCTCTTAGGGTTTGTAATAGAGGAGGTATCACTGTTCTTTTCTCTTAGGGTTTGGAATAGAGGAGGTATCACTGTTCTTTTCTCTTAGGGTTTGTAATAGAGGAGGTATCACTGTTCTTTTCTCTTAGGGTTTGGAATAGAGGAGGTATCACTGTTCTTTTCTCTTAGGGTTTGTAATAGAGGAGGTATCACTGTTCTTTTCTCTTAGGGTTTGGAATAGAGGAGGTATCACTGTTCTTTTCTCTTAGGGTTTGGAATAGAGGAGGTATCACTGTTCTTTTCTCTTAGGGTTTGGAATAGAGGAGGTATCACTGTTCTTTTCTCTTAGGGTTTGTAATAGAGGAGGTATCACTGTTCTTTTCTCTTAGGGTTTGTAATAGAGGAGGTATCACTGTTCTTTTCTCTTAGGGTTTGGAATAGAGGAGGTATCACTGTTCTTTTCTCTTAGGGTTTGGAATAGAGGAGGTATCACTGTTCTTTTCTCTTAGGGTTTGTAATAGAGGAGGTATCACTGTTCTTTTCTCTTAGGGTTTGTAATAGAGGAGGTATCCCTGTTCTTTTCTCTTAGGGTTTGTAATAGAGGAGGTATCACTGTTCTTTTCTCTTAGGGTTTGTAATAGAGGAGGTATCACTGTTCTTTTCTCTTAGGGTTTGTAATAGAGGAGGTATCACTGTTCTTTTCTCTTAGGGTTTGGAATAGAGGAGGTATCACTGTTCTTTTCTCTTAGGGTTTGTAATAGAGGAGGTATCACTGTTCTTTTCTCTTAGGGTTTGGAATAGAGGAGGTATCACTGTTCTTTTCTCTTAGGGTTTGTAATAGAGGAGGTATCACTGTTCTTTTCTCTTAGGGTTTGTAATAGAGGAGGTATCACTGTTCTTTTCTCTTAGGGTTTGGAATAGAGGAGGTATCACTGTTCTTTTCTCTTAGGGTTTGGAATAGAGGAGGTATCACTGTTCTTTTCTCTTAGGGTTTGTAATAGAGGAGGTATCACTGTTCTTTTCTCTTAGGGTTTGTAATAGAGGAGGTATCACTGTTCTTTTCTCTTAGGGTTTGTAATAGAGGAGGTATCACTGTTCTTTTCTCTTAGGGTTTGTAATAGAGAAGGTATCACTGTTCTTTTCTCTTAGGGTTTGGAATAGAGAAGGTATCACTGTTCTTTTCTCTTAGGGTTTGGAATAGAGAAGGTATCACTGTTCTTTTCTCTTAGGGTTTGGAATAGAGAAGGTATCACTGTTCTTTTCTCTTAGGGTTTGGAATAGAGAAGGTATCACTGTTCTTTTCTCTTAGGGTTTGGAATAGAGAAGGTATCACTGTTCTTTTCTCTTAGGGTTTGGAATAGAGGAGGTATCACTGTTCTTTTCTCTTAGGGTTTGGAATAGAGGAGGTATCACTGTTCTTTTCTCTTAGGGTTTGTAATAGAGAAGGTATCACTGTTCTTTTCTCTTAGGGTTTGTAATAGAGGAGGTATCACTGTTCTTTTCTCTTAGGGTTTGTAATAGAGGAGGTATCACTGTTCTTTTCTCTTAGGGTTTGGAATAGAGGAGGTATCACTGTTCTTTTCTCTTAGGGTTTGTAATAGAGGAGGTATCACTGTTCTTTTCTCTTAGGGTTTGTAATAGAGAAGGTATCACTGTTCTTTTCTCTTAGGGTTTGTAATAGAGGAGGTATCACTGTTCTTTTCTCTTAGGGTTTGTAATAGAGGAGGTATCACTGTTCTTTTCTCTTAGGGTTTGTAATAGAGGAGGTATCACTGTTCTTTTCTCTTAGGGTTTGTAATAGAGGAGGTATCACTGTTCTTTTCTCTTAGGGTTTGGAATAGAGGAGGTATCACTGTTCTTTTCTCTTAGGGTTTGTAATAGAGGAGGTATCACTGTTCTTTTCTCTTAGGGTTTGGAATAGAGGAGGTATCACTGTTCTTTTCTCTTAGGGTTTGTAATAGAGGAGGTATCACTGTTCTTTTCTCTTAGGGTTTGTAATAGAGGAGGTATCACTGTTCTTTTCTCTTAGGGTTTGGAATAGAGGAGGTATCACTGTTCTTTTCTCTTAGGGTTTGGAATAGAGGAGGTATCACTGTTCTTTTCTCTTAGGGTTTGTAATAGAGGAGGTATCACTGTTCTTTTCTCTTAGGGTTTGTAATAGAGGAGGTATCACTGTTCTTTTCTCTTAGGGTTTGTAATAGAGGAGGTATCACTGTTCTTTTCTCTTAGGGTTTGTAATAGAGAAGGTATCACTGTTCTTTTCTCTTAGGGTTTGGAATAGAGAAGGTATCACTGTTCTTTTCTCTTAGGGTTTGGAATAGAGAAGGTATCACTGTTCTTTTCTCTTAGGGTTTGGAATAGAGAAGGTATCACTGTTCTTTTCTCTTAGGGTTTGGAATAGAGAAGGTATCACTGTTCTTTTCTCTTAGGGTTTGTAATAGAGGAGGTATCACTGTTCTTTTCTCTTAGGGTTTGTAATAGAGGAGGTATCACTGTTCTTTTCTCTTAGGGTTTGTAATAGAGAAGGTATCACTGTTCTTTTCTCTTAGGGTTTGTAATAGAGGAGGTATCACTGTTCTTTTCTCTTAGGGTTTGTAATAGAGGAGGTATCACTGTTCTTTTCTCTTAGGGTTTGGAATAGAGGAGGTATCACTGTTCTTTTCTCTTAGGGTTTGTAATAGAGGAGGTATCACTGTTCTTTTCTCTTAGGGTTTGTAATAGAGAAGGTATCACTGTTCTTTTCTCTTAGGGTTTGGAATAGAGAAGGTATCACTGTTCTTTTCTCTTAGGGTTTGGAATAGAGAAGGTATCACTGTTCTTTTCTCTTAGGGTTTGGAATAGAGAAGGTATCACTGTTCTTTTCTCTTAGGGTTTGGAATAGAGAAGGTATCACTGTTCTTTTCTCTTAGGGTTTGTAATAGAGGAGGTATCACTGTTCTTTTCTCTTAGGGTTTGTAATAGAGGAGGTATCACTGTTCTTTTCTCTTAGGGTTTGTAATAGAGAAGGTATCACTGTTCTTTTCTCTTAGGGTTTGTAATAGAGGAGGTATCACTGTTCTTTTCTCTTAGGGTTTGTAATAGAGGAGGTATCACTGTTCTTTTCTCTTAGGGTTTGGAATAGAGAAGGTATCACTGTTCTTTTCTCTTAGGGTTTGGAATAGAGGAGGTATCACTGTTCTTTTCTCTTAGGGTTTGGAATAGAGGAGGTATCACTGTTCTTTTCTCTTAGGGTTTGGAATAGAGGAGGTATCACTGTTCTTTTCTCTTAGGGTTTGGAATAGAGGAGGTATCACTGTTCTTTTCTCTTAGGGTTTGTAATAGAGGAGGAATCACTGTTCTTTTCTCTTAGGGTTTGTAATAGAGGAGGTATCACTGTTCTTTTCTCTTAGGGTTTGTAATAGAGGAGGTATCACTGTTCTTTTCTCTTAGGGTTTGGAATAGAGGAGGTATCACTGTTCTTTTCTCTTAGGGTTTGGAATAGAGGAGGTATCACTGTTCTTTTCTCTTAGGGTTTGTAATAGAGGAGGTATCACTGTTCTTTTCTCTTAGGGTTTGGAATAGAGGAGGTATCACTGTTCTTTTCTCTTAGGGTTTGTAATAGAGGAGGTATCACTGTTCTTTTCTCTTAGGGTTTGGAATAGAGGAGGTATCACTGTTCTTTTCTCTTAGGGTTTGGAATAGAGGAGGTATCACTGTTCTTTTCTCTTAGGGTTTGTAATAGAGGAGGTATCACTGTTCTTTTCTCTTAGGGTTTGGAATAGAGAAGGTATCACTGTTCTTTTCTCTTAGGGTTTGTAATAGAGGAGGTATCACTGTTCTTTTCTCTTAGGGTTTGGAATAGAGGAGGTATCACTGTTCTTTTCTCTTAGGGTTTGGAATAGAGGAGGTATCACTGTTCTTTTCTCTTAGGGTTTGTAATAGAGGAGGTATCACTGTTCTTTTCTCTTAGGGTTTGGAATAGAGAAGGTATCACTGTTCTTTTCTCTTAGGGTTTGGAATAGAGAAGGTATCACTGTTCTTTTCTCCTGTGCCAACTTGTGTCCTTCCTTGTTTTTTCCAGTGAACAGAAGCGGGCCTGGTGCTGTGTACTATGTTGTATTGTAACAACCTGTTTACCCCCAGTGTTGTGTGCAGTCCTGTATCAGCGTAATAACCAGTGTTGTGTGCAGTCCTGTATCAGCGTAATAACCAGTGTTGTGTACAGTCCTGTATCAGCGTAATAACCAGTGTTGTGTGCAGTCCTGTATCAGCGTAATAACCAGTGTTGTGTACAGTCCTGTATCAGCGTAATAACCAGTGTTGTGTACAGTCCTGTATCAGCGTAATAACCAGTGTTGTGTACAGTCCTGTATCAGCGTAATAACCAGTGTTGTGTGCAGTCCTGTATCAGCGTAATAACCAGTGTTGTGTACAGTCCTGTATCAGCGTAATAACCAGTGTTGTGTGCAGTCCTGTATCAGCGTAATAACCAGTGTTGTGTAAAGTCCTGTATCAGCGTAATAACCAGTGTTGTGTACAGTCCTGTATCAGCGTAATAACCAGTGTTGTGTACAGTCCTGTATCAGCGTAATAACCAGTGTTGTGTGCAGTCCTGTATCAGCGTAATAACCAGTGTTGTGTACAGTCCTGTATCAGCGTAATAACCAGTGTTGTGTACAGTCCTGTATCAGCGTAATAACCAGTGTTGTGTGCAGTCCTGTATCAGCGTAATAACCAGTGTTGTGTACAGTCCTGTATCAGCGTAATAACCAGTGTTGTGTAAAGTCCTGTATCAGCGTAATAACCAGTGTTGTGTAAAGTCCTGTATCAGCGTAATAACCAGTGTTGTGTACAGTCCTGTATCAGCGTAATAACCAGTGTTGTGTGCAGTCCTGTATCAGCGTAATAACCAGTGTTGTGTACAGTCCTGTATCAGCGTAATAACCAGTGTTGTGTACAGTCCTGTATCAGCGTAATAACCAGTGTTGTGTACAGTCCTGTATCAGCGTAATAACCAGTGTTGTGTACAGTCCTGTATCAGCGTAATAACCAGTGTTGTGTACAGTCCTGTATCAGCGTAATAACCAGTGTTGTGTACAGTCCTGTATCAGCGTAATAACCAGTGGAGGCTCCTCAGGGGAGGAAGGGGAGGACCATCCTACTCAGTGAATTTCATAAACATATAAATAGTGAAACATTAAAAAAGTTATCCCTTTAGATTAAACTATACTAAATATATGCACATGTCACCAAATAACTGATTAAAACAAACTGTTTTGCAATGAAGGTGTCACGCCTGCCTCCGCTCCCCCTCTCTGGCGCTCGATTGGTACATGCATCAGCGCTTCATTGGACTCACTTTATTGATTGCCTCCTTTATATCTGTCTATTCCTCAGTTTGATCCCTGTGTCAGCATTAATGTCGTTATGTTTCCCCTGTCCAGTCGCTGTCCGTGTTTTGTTTCATGTCTATTATTTATTAAATATTCCCTACCTGTACTTAATTCTCATCTCCCAGCGTCTGTCCTCACAGAAGGTCTACAGTAGCCTCAATAGAACCCTCTAGGGTAGCACCATGGTGTAGCCGGAGGACAGCTATTTTCTGTCCTCCTATGGGTACATTGACTTCAATACAAAACCTAGGATGCTCATGGTTCTCACCCCCTTCCATAGACTTACACAGTAATTATCACGACTTCCGGAGGACGTCCTCCAACCTATCAGAGCTCTTGCAGTATGAACTAACATGTGTTCCATCAAATCAAAGGAACAGAGAATTATTCTAGTACTGAAAGCATAAGCTACAGCTAGCTAGCACTGCAGTGCATAAAGTGTTGTGAGTAGTTGACAAAAAAAGAGAGACAATAGTTGAACAGTTTTTAACCCTTTTTTTCGAGGAGCAACAAAGAGAGAGAGCTAGCTATATTTTGATGTATTTTTTTTATTCTCAGTTTATCGTTCACTTACTTAGCTAGTGCAGCTAATTTAGCCTACTCAGCAGCCTGACTCAAACAGAGAGGAATAACATTTTTGCTAGCTAGCTGGCCAAGGCTATCCAACAAGGTAAGCTTTCAGTTTGATTAATTTATTGCCCCCAGGGGCCCATCGGCATAACTGCTAAACTGCTTGCTGTACACTGTACTGCGTGATTGTACACATGGATTAACTAATGCGTAAATTCTAGTTTGTTGATGTAGGCTGTGTAGCGGTTAGCGGTATGAAGAGATAAGATGCGAGAAGGAGTTATACAACGAGCAAAGTGATGATGCTGAATGGACCTGCTATGATGGTAAACGGTGTGTGTGGGTGATCAGGGCTGTATTCATTTTGATGATTCTGTTGGAAAACATTTCTTAAATGGAAGCAAACAGAATGAAATGGGGAGAGACCTACATGAAGTTGTCTGTATAGAAACTCTCTTTTTAGTCGCAAAACGTTCCACTGTTCCACTAAGTGTACAAGGCGGTATTGAATGTGTCACTGTCTGTAACCTTGATTACTCAAATTTGTCTCTCGACCTGTGCATCTATTGTAATAAACTTTCATTCATAGGCTAGGTTGTAGCAACCTCATGATGGGTATAGGGAAAATGTAGTAGCCTAAACCTATTGATGTTACATTGAACTGGGTGAATGGAATATGAATGACAGTCATGCCAATATGCTGTAATAGAAATAAGGCCATGCTCATAAAGAAAACTTGTCCTCCCTCATCTTAAACGGCACCGACCACCACTGGTAATAACCTGTTCCAGCCTCCAGGCCGTCCTCCGTTCAGAACACTAACTGGACTAATTGCGGTATTGGAGCTGTGGCCTCTTGAGTGTTTCTCAGAAAAGTTAATCGTCTGGACGGAGAGAGTAAACTAATTATGTGGTCGATGTTTTCCCAGCCAAGGCCAGTAATTTAACAGCAATTGACCTCCCGCAGCTCGCTGGCCGATGGAAGCATGTAGGGCAGGCTGCTAACGAGGCGGGCTAACGACCCTGGGTCAGGGCTTTTTCTGTCTCTGTTTGTCTGTCTGTCTGTCTGTCTGTCTGTCTGTCTGTCTGTCTGTCTGTCTGTCTGTCTCTCTCTCTCTCTCTCTCTCTCTCTCTCTCTCTCTCTCTCTCTCTCTCTCTCTCTTTCTCTCTCTCTCTCTCTCTCTCTCTCTCTCTCTCTCTCTCTCTCTCTTTCCTGCAGACACAACCTCCCTCACTTGCGCACAAAACAGGGAGAGTTATTTTCCTGAGCGTGTTAAGTAAACCCTTAGCCCCCACGGAAATTGAATTAACATAATAAAAGATCAAATCTAAATCTGTCTGTTTAAGGTAGAGATACATTGCTACTGTTTTTTTATTGCATGGGCTGTGTCTTAATTCACTGCATCCGCAAATATCGCCCTTCCGCATCTGTGGTGAAAGGTGACAGAGCTAGAGCGGTGTTCGTCAGACCCTGAGGCATCCCGAAAATAGGTGTTCTCACAAAAAGACTGTAGCGTCCTAACGGTTTGGCCTATAATATAGAGCAGTAACTTAGTATCTACTGAAGTCTTAAGCAGGCATTTTAACTGTCAGACTTCCCTGAAGTTGTATTACTTACAGCAGAAGATCTGTGTGTTGGCAGGGTCTGTTGTCCATTATATGCTGTCTGTATATGATGCATTACTATTAGAAGAGGTGTAAAGGGATGGGAGGATGGCGTGAAGAAGGGTCTGCCCTGATGTGTGGGAAGGTCTGATGCCCTGGCACTCTCTCTGCTATGGATAGGAGGATGTTAGAGTTTGGAGAGGAAGGGTGGATGAATGGAAGGGAGAGGATGTTTTGGCACGGCTGCCAGTCTCTCTGTGTTCCCAGGGTTGACGGGCAGACTGACAGACTCGGAGGCACACCTAGACTCTAACTTCATCTACTCTGGCTGGATTACACTGCACCCGCCATGGTTTGCCCTTCCTCCCTGTCACCTCAAAGTCACGCAATATCCAGTGGTAATCATTAGATGGTCATGCTAGTGAAGCCTCAATGTATATGAGTGTACCAGTGCCTCTGCCAAGAGGCCTTTTGTAGTGCAAGTGCTTGTGCACCCACCCCGAATCTTCAGGGTCGCTGGTTCAAGTCTGTTCCCTCTAAATTGCCACACTGCAGCCCTTCAAATGGTATATGATGTGTAGTTGTCTACAGTAGCTGGCAGTGTAGTGCAGTAGGGTAAGGGGCAGGAGGGGTGAGACATGACATGATGGTAACAGTGTGTGTCAGTCAAGTGGTGCTACAAGGTGTGTGTGACAGTGTTGTGGCATGGGCTGCATGTGTGCGTGTGTATATTTGTTTGAGTGTGCCCATGGTTAAATGCGTGTCTATGTGTGTTAGCAAGCATCTGTGTGCCCATTCTGTCAGGCCAATGAATGCCTGCTGCTTCTCCCCCACTCTTTTGTGTGTGTGTGTGTGTGTGTGTGTGTGTGTGTGTGTGTGTGTGTGTGTGTGTGTGTGTGTGTGTGTGTGTGTGTGTGTGTGTGTGTGTGTGCGTGTGTGTGTGTGTGTGTGTGTGTCTGTATGTGTTTGCATGTGTGTGTGTGTGTGTGTGTCTGTATGTATGTGTTTGCATGTGTGTGTGTGTGTCTGTATGTATGTGTTTGCATGTGTGTATGTGTTTGCATGTGTGTGTGTGTGTGTGTGTGTGTGTCTGTATGTGTTTGCATGTGTGCTTGCATGTACAGTATGTGCGTATGGGTCAGCCTATCTCTTCCTCCCTCTCCATTCCCCTCCCTCCCTCCCTCCCTCCATACCCCTCCATACCCCTCTGTTCCCTTCCATACCCCTCCATACCCCTCCATACCCCTCTGTTCCCTTCCATACCCCTCCATACCCCTCCATACCCCTCTGTTCCCTTCCATACCCCTCCATACCCCTCCATACCCCTCTGTTCCCTTCCATACCCATAAGCCTCCTATTCAACCCCAGTGTAGCCTGGTATGATTGTGATTCATATGTAGACTATATGGTATAGTCTCAGCCTCTCAGTGACTAGTGTATGAGTCACCTGACTGTCCTCCATTTTGTGTACCATCTCCATCACATTGACTAATCAGATGCTCTTCATGCTGTTTATACATATCCCCAGTGTCCATGTTAATGAGCCTGTCTTTAGAAGCCCAGAAACTGTAACTGACCCTAATGTAGATCTCAATCACTCGATCACAGATACTACATCATTCAACCCTCACTGATAATGAATCTCTGATTCAAATGTAATGTGGAGGCTAGTGACAGAGGTGGTTCAGTGCCAATATCCAATAAGAATGTCTACTCCATGTCAAAATACAAATAGTGTTTGACTCCTTCAATACAGTTAGCATTCAAGAGAAAACACTATGGGCCAATTGCAACCATCGATGGCCAACAGATTATCGCCAGCTGATCTCTCGTTAAACCATCAATACGGACTAAAATCCCCCTCACGGCTGATCTCTCGTTAAACCGTCAATACGGACTAAAATCCCCCTCACGGCTGATCTCTCGTTAAACCATCAATACGGACTAAAATCCCCCTCACGGCTGATCTCTCGTTAAACCGTCAATACGGACTAAAATCCCCCTCACGGCTGATCTCTCGTTAAACCGTCAATACGGACTAAAATCCCCCTCACGGCTGATCTCTCGTTAAACCGTCAATACGGACTAAAATCCCCCTCACGGCTGATCTCTCGTTAAACCGTCAATACGGACTAAAATCCCCCTCACGGCTGATCTCTCGTTAAACCGTCAATACGGACTAAAATCCCCCTCACGGCTGATCTCTCGTTAAACCGTCAATACGGACTAAAATCCCCCTCACGGCTGATCTCTCATTAAACCGTCAATACGGACTAAAATCCCCCTCACAGCTGATCTCTCGTTAAACCATCAATACGGACTAAAATCCCCCTCACAGCTGATCTCTCGTTAAACCGTCAATACGGACTAAAATCCCCCTCACAGCTGATCTCTCGTTAAACCATCAATACGGACTAAAATCCCCCTCACAGCTGATCTCTTGTTAAACCATCAATACGGACTAAAATCCCCCTCACAGCTGATCTCAAATGCAACCATTATAGGTCAGCGATTTACCTCTCCCTAAAGTGGATGTCGATGTTTACTCTTAGTCTTGATTCCTGCCAACAGCATATCTTGTCCTCTGGAACAATTTAATCCTGCTATTTTAGTAGGGCGATTTATATTTCGAAATCATTCCGTACATTTGAAGTAAAGTATTGCATTTTCTCGTTTACCACAGCAAATCTACTATGGCAATGTAGCCTATCCTACACATTTTATAAATGGAAAAATCATGACGTAAGATGAATTATTTGTTTCAAAATTATGTAATCTATTTATAAATCATAAATATAAATCATAAGAATAACAGTTACATGTAGTGGAGTTACTTTTAGTCATTTCCATATTAATTCAACATTTACCAATCATTTTTTAGGCAACATCCATATATGTCATTGAGATGGTGAAATTAATAAATGTAATGAGAGGTTGACTGTGTGATATTAGGTTGCTACTTGTGTAAATATTTTCTGTCTGGATTTTAATGACTTGTATGTATAAATAAAATATGGCCATTTTTTATCAAGACGGAAAGACAAAATATTCCTGAACTGTGGGCTACACATTTGACATTTGAAACTAAATAGTGATAGTGTTGTAGAATATATTTTATATAACGATCTTGTATTGTATTTGGAAGTTGTTATCTTAAAGAAACAGATGCAAAGTGCTTTGTTTAATATTGGTATTTCAGTTGTCTATCACACGTTGTTGCAATCCATATCACTTTCATTTACAATGTGGTGATTCACTAAAAGTTGCTCTTCATTGTCACAGACGAGTAGCCTTGATGTAGGTATAATTTCTGTAAGTAAACATGTTTTGATATAGGTGACATTTCCAGTCCAATCATATTATTTCAGTTGTAATATGTCATTCCTTCATTTATCTTTTTCCTTTTTCGATTTAGTTGTTCCTGATAGGATATATTACTTCATTGGGGTGGGAGTAGTGAACGATTTAGTTGTTCCTGATAGGATATATTACTTCATTGGGGCGGGAGTAGTGAACGATTTAGTTGTTCCTGATAGGATATATTACTTCATTGGGGCGGGAGTAGTGAATGATTTAGTTGTTCCTGATAGGATATATTACTTCATTGGGGTGGGAGTAGTGAACGATTTAGTTGTTCCTGATAGGATATATTACTTCATTGGGGTGGGAGTAGTGAACGATTTAGTTGTTCCTGATAGGATATATTACTTCATTGGGGCGGGAGTAGTGAACGATTTAGTTGTTCCTGATAGGATATATTACTTCATTGGGGTGGGAGTAGTGAACGATTTAGTTGTTCCTGATAGGATATATTACTTCATTGGGGCGGGAGTAGTGAACGATTTAGTTGTTCCTGATAGGATATATTACTTCATTGGGGCGGGAGTAGTGAACGATTTAGTTGTTCCTGATAGGATATATTACTTCATTGGGGTGGGAGTAGTGAACGATTTAGTTGTTCCTGATAGGATATATTACTTCATTGGGGTGGGAGTAGTGAACGATTTGGTAGTTCCTGATAGGATATATTACTTCATTGGGGTGGGAGTAGTGAACGATTTAGTTGTTCCTGATAGGATATATTACTTCATTGGGGTGGGAGTAGGGAACGCAGACAATTACCATTTCTGTTGTCTAGTATCAAGCCTGCTTGACAGCGTAGCAATCTCCTGTCAGTAGCGTGTTAAGGAAACCAGCATTAACACAGTCGTACATGCGAAGTTCAGCTTTTTTGTTTCAATGCACCCAGTGCGATTTCAGGTTAACCCTTAATCGATTGAATCACAAAGTAACTCTGGAAGTTAGAATGTGTTTTTAAAGTTTGGATTGAGCTAGTCTTTACATATAGAATCTCCAGCCTCTATGTTGATAACCGGGACCAGGCCAGGGTCATGTAGTGTAGTGTAGAGGTTTGCGGGCAGTGTGTTGATAAGTGAGTGAGATAGGAAGCGTCCGCATGCAGCACTAGAGTGTCTGACTAATCTCCTTCCTGTTGTTTTCCCAAAACCTTGTCCACACATAACATCCACGCAGACACAAACACAGACACATACACACACAATACACACGCACGTTCTCTCTCCATATAGTCCTTCAGTGGCTGTCTGAGCAATTATAGTGGGATCCCGCGAGCCTCAACGAAGGACCAGTAAGCTAATATGTTAATGAAGATACATGGAGGTAATCTGCCTCCTGTCCTGGAGAGAGATGGGGAGAGAGACAGCTACACTTGGGACTACTTTTATCCCGAACACATAAACAAATAGAGAGAGCTCCTGACTTTCAGAAGGGGCCAGATGAGGGTGTTTTGTGTTTATGTGTGTTTTTAAATCATAGAGGTAGCCTAAAGTACGAATGACTATCAAACGCTCATCACATGAAAGGGTAGAGGGTTCTAAAAGGGCCAGTGAAGATGCTTTACTGCCTTTACTGACATGAGACAAAGTTTCAGTTGGATGTGGTATCTACAAACATCATCTCATAATGCTGTGGTCATTAGGGAGATCCTGTCTTCCTGTCATAAAGACAGATGGATCATAGCTGACTGTTAGTGACACTCAGCCATGATGACACATCATGGAATCCAATCATTTTACTGAAGGTTGAGTCCTGTGGTAATAATTACACTGATGATAAACATCTGGCTAAAACACGCACAAATTCCTCTGCCTTTGCAGGCTTGTCTGAGTTAACGGGGTCGGACACACCTGATTTGTGACAGAAACTCATTTGTTAGAGAAGATAATAAGAGAGGGAGGAAGAGATCGTCATGGAGTTTTCAATCTCACAGCTTTAGATGAAAGAGAAAGTCAGACAGAGAAAATGATAGGGAGAGAGAAAGAAAGAAAAAGACTCCTAAACTCTCAGCAAAGGTATTCTGTTATTAGATGATTTTGTCAGGAACTACATGCAGGCAGAGTTAAATTGTCATTTGATGTGTAAAGTGTTTCTCATGGTGACAGTTCTGCCCTCGTGTGTGATCTTGTCTGATGAGCTAGCGGTTTGAGCTGTGTAGCATCAGCACCCTGTAATCACTCACCTGACAGCACACTATTACTGGTTGATAAGATTATTCTC
Source organism: Salmo trutta (assembly GCF_901001165.1). Classification (NCBI taxonomy): domain Eukaryota; kingdom Metazoa; phylum Chordata; class Actinopteri; order Salmoniformes; family Salmonidae; genus Salmo; species Salmo trutta. The sequence continues at coordinate 24,482,469 of NC_042976.1, read as the reverse complement.
AATTGAGCTCAATTTATTGTTCTCTTGCAAATCATGGCAGAGTGTGAGGAAAGGAAGGTTACTGTTATGTTCACGTCAGCAACTATAATAACAATGTTTAGAAGGTTAAAACGTGAGGCCTGTCATGAAGTTTGCTCATGTCAATGAAACTTTATTGAAGCACACCACTTCAAGTTGAACACAGTTTCAGCCCTGACCACCTTATCCCACTGAGCTAAAGCCAGTGCATTTTCTCTGGGAGCTATTACAAGTTTCATGTCTTTGGCAAGGTTATTGTAACTCACCACATGAGAACGTTGTACTGAATGGAGAAATTCCTGTCCTGTTAATAATCTACTTCCTGGATCATCAGGTATTATCAATTTGACATGGTCCATTTAATTTCAAATTTCAAACGTAAACATGACTATATTACACTATACAGTGATTTCATTCTTTTGTTATTCCGCTGGCCTTATTATATGAGCAGCTACATTATAGTAACACACAGACTATGTGCTGCACTGTATGTAGAGACTGGTGTGTAATGAGCATGTGTTGAAATGATCATGTTAATGTCATAGAATTAGTACATATCCTGCAGTAGGACTGGTTAGGATCACTCTGCATGTTGCTTGCTTTCTGTTGCTCTCCCTCTCATTCAGGTAACATTACTGCTGGCTATGATTAATGAAGGAGCAATGCATCTGGCAGGGAGCAGGAACAGGTACGCTATGTGTGTGTGTGTGTGTGTGTGTGTGTGTGTGTGTGTGTGTGTGTGTGTGTGTGTGTGTGTGTGTGTGTGTGTGTGTGTGTGTGTGTGTGTGTGTGTGTGTGTGTGTGTGTGTGTGTGTGTCTAGATGACACAGATGTGTCCAATGAAAGTCATTTCACAGAACCACTGACAAGTAGATGTTATTACAGAAGGTATGTGGAGTACACCAACACATGCACAAACACACAAACACAAACGTATGTACGCATATAAGCATTTGTACAAAGGAGTCTTTAAAACACACACACACACACACCATTAGATGGGGGCGAGGCCTGTACTCCATCAGCTGTATGTTTAAGACGCTTTTCTCCTGAATGTTTCAGTTAAATGTCTCCGTAAGCAGAGCTGCGGGTAGCAGAGTGCAATTGATATGAAAGGTGCTTTTAGCAGACTGTGGTAGGAATAGTAAAGCCAAAGATAGTACATTACAAAAGCCTCATATCATAAAACACATCACACTAGGAAATAATGTAGGCCTGCCGAGGAGAAGATGAAAACGTGTCCAAACATTCTAGATTTTCTTACAGCTTTCTTATCTCCCTCCACGGTCCTGTTCGCTGGTGATGCTGACAAGCCATCCCAGACTTGTGTATCCATGTTTGTGTGTGTTAGACTAATCCTATAGCAGATGGGGATTGATATGGGTCCAAGACAATACTGCCAACCACGCCAGAAAGGGACAGTGGAGGAAGGAGAAAGAGAGAGAAAGAAAGAGATGCAGAGAAATATATAAAATGTATAAATATATACTTTATCCAGTCAAAAGTTTGGAAACACCTACTCATTCCAGGGTTTTTCTTTATTTTTACTATTTTCTACATTGTAGAATGATAGTGAAAACATCAAAACTTTGAAATAACACATATGGAATCATGTAGTAACCAAAAAAGTGTATAAATAAATCAAAATAGATTTTATATTTGAGATTAACATGGGGCGGCAGGGTGGTTAGAGCGTTGGGCTAGTAACCGAAAGGTTGCAAGTTCAAATCCCCGAGCTGACAAGGTACAAATCTGTCATTCTGCCCCTGAACAAGGCAGTTAACCCACTGTTCCTAGGCTGTCATTGAAAATAAGAATTTGTTCTTAACTGACTTGCCTGGTAAAATAAAATATTTAAAGTAGCCACCCGTTGCCTGGATAACAGCTTTGCACACTCTTGGCATTCTCTCAACCAGTTTCATGAGGTAGTCAGCTGGAATGTGTTTCCATTAACAGGTGTGCCTTGTTAAAAGTTAATTTGTGGAATTTCTTTCCTTCTTAATGTGTTTGAGCCAATCAGTTGTGTTGTGACAAGGTAGGGGTGGAATACAGAAGATAACCCTATTTGGTAAAAGACCAAGTACATATTATGTCAAGAACAGCACAAATAACCAAAGAGAAATGACAGTCCATCATTGCTTTAAGACATGAAGGTGTCACGCCCTGATCTGTTTCACCTGTCCTTGTGCTTGTCTCCACCCCCCTCCAGGTGTCGCCCATCTTCCCCAGTATCCCCAGTGTACTTATACCTGTGTTTTCTATCTGTCTGTGTGAGTTTGTTTTGTTCCTCAAACCTACCAGCTGGTTTCCCCTTGCACCTGCCTTGTCTAGTTTTCCCCTTTCTACCTACCCTGACCCTGACCCTGACCCTGACCCTGACACTGACCCTGAGCTTGCCTGCCGTCCTGTACCTTTGCCCTCTACTCTGGATTACTGACCTCTGCCTGCCCTGACCCTGCCTGCTGTCCTGCACCTTTGCCTTCCGTGTTTGAATTAATAAACTTTGGTTACTTCGACACTGTCTGCACCTGGGTCTTACCTTCAAACATGATAGAAGGTCAGTCAATACAGAACATTACAAGAACTTTGAAAGTTTCTTCATGTTCAGTCGCAAAAACCATCAAGCACTATGATGAAACCGCCACAGGAAAGGAAGACCCAGAGTTACCTCTGCTGCAGAGGATAAGTTCATTAGAGTTACCAGCCTCAGATTGCAGCCTAAATAAATGCTTCACAGAGTTCAAGTAACAGACACATCTCAACATCAACTGTTCAAAGGAGACTGTGTGTATCAGGTCTTCATAATAAGAAGAATAGGTTTGATTTGCCAAGAAACACGAGCAATGGACATTAGACCGGTGTAAATCTGTCCTTTGGTCTGATGAGTCCAAATTTGAGAATTTTGGTTCCAACCGCCATGTTTTTGTGAGACGCAGAGTAGGTGAACAGATGATCTCTGCATGTGTGGTTCCCACCGTGAAGCATGGAGGAGGAGGTGTTATGGTGTGGGGGTGCTTTGCTGGTGACACTGTCTGTGATTTATTTAGAATTCAAGGCACACTTAACCAGCATGGCTACCACAGCATTCTGCAGTGATACGCCTGGTTTGCGCTTAGTTGGACAATAATTTATTTTCAACACACCTCCAGGCTGTGTAAGGGATATTTGACCAAGAAGGAGAGTGATGGAGTGCTGCATCAGATGACCTGGCCTCCACAATCACCCAATCTCAACCCAATTGAGCATATGTGGGAACTCCTTCAAGATGGTTGGAAAAGCATTCCAGGTGGAGCTGGTTGAGAGAATACCAAGAGTGTGCAAAGCTGTAATCAAGGCAAAGGGTAGCTACTTTGAAGAATCTAAAATATATTTTGATTTGTTTAATACTTTTTTGGTTACTACTTGATTTCATATTTGCTATTTGATAGTTTAGATGTCTTCACTATTATTCTACAATGTTGGAGAGAGAGAGAGAGAGAGAGAGAGAGAGAGAGAGACTCCTGTAAGATTGATGAGGCCTTATTTGTAGGCCTAGACACCAGCCTCTCAGGAAAGTCGCAGACTGTCACATTCTATCATACACTATCCTCACTTATTTCAAATGCATTGTACTGTATACCAATTTCTACAGTTATATGTGCCAGAAATGTCTGTGCCATCTTTACTTCAAATTCTATCCACTGATATTAATATAGTATTATGCAACCAGGTCTTTAATCCGTACAGATGTCATTAAAAGCAACCTGATCTTACTCATTTTCTGTTTCTTTTTTTTTTAAAGGTACAACACCCATGTATGACATAAGAGTCAATATTACATTGAATCAGGTATACACAGACAGGTTCACGAGTCTCGCCATTCCACTCCACTTCTATCATCTAAAGTTCTCCCATGCTACTTTCACACGCTATAAAAAGCAGCACACATGGAGCTGAGAAAGAAAAGCTCCTTGAGATGAAACCTCAACACCATCAAGACGACCAAATGTTGTTTCCCTCCTTTTAATTGCCAGCTCTGATAGTTGGCCTCCTTGTTTAGCCATATAGCTGCTGTGTGTGTGTGTGTGTGTGTGTGTGTGTGTGTGTGTGTGTGTGTGTGTGTGTGTGTGTGTGTGTGTGTGTGTGTGTGTGTGTGTGTGTGTGTGTGTGTGTGTGTGTGTGTGTCTGCGTGTCTGCGTGTGAATGTGAGTTCTGCTCCTCTGAAATCAGCAGGCAGACATGTTTACTTCCTCAGCAGATTGTTACGTTGGAGTCCTCCTCTTGACGGTCCTGCCCTGTCTCTCTCTCTTCCTCTCCCTCTCCCTCTCTCTCTTCTTCTACTCCCCCTCTCTCTCTTCCTCTCCCTCTCTCTCTTCTTCTACTCTCTGTCTTTCTCTCTTCCTTTCCCTCTCTCTTTACTTCTCCCTGTCTCTCTCTTCCTCTCCTCTCTATCTCTTCCTCTTCCTCTCCGCCTCTCTCTCTCTACTCCCAGTCTCTCTCTGTTTCTCTCACTCCCTGAGATCAGATCAGGAGGCTGACAGGATATATCAGCCAGGCTGGGTGTAGAGAGTAAGAATGGTGTGGGAATGTCCCTGTGGTGTATCTGGGCTCCGGACCAATCCTGTCACAGAGAATCCCCTTCTGAAAGCCCAGGCTGAGACATAGACTAATTCAGACAGTAACCGGCCCAGCCTCTCCTTCTGGCTACTCCTAATACCACTAATACTGTTCATAACTGATACCGTCCAACTCTGTGCTCCTATTACAACTAGTGGTGAAAGTGAGCCTGTGCTGACCGGTAGGAATAACATTTAATGTTCTACTGCTTGAATACCGTCACCTCACATCTTATACAGTACCATCTTTAAAAACAAACTCTCTGTAAAAATGCCCAAAAGTACTATTACTGTGCTCTACAGGGTGGCCACACAAGCCACATCTGTTTTGTTCGTTAGGAGCTGCAGTGTCAGGTCACATCAGCGCTTCCATTCTCCTCTGTGAATCAATATACCACTATAGCTACCGCCTTGTTCCATTGGAGGGGGTTCACGAATGGACTGACGCTCATTGAAAAGAAAAACGTTTTAGTTTACTGTAATCCAGGGGAAAGGCTAAGCAGAGGAACGATACCTGTTTCTCGTTCTCTGGCTAGTCCAACTACAATAGAAAACAGATTCATTACACTGAACAAAAATATAAATGCAACATGGAAAGTGTTGGTTCCATGTTTCATGAGCTGAAATAAAAGATCCCAGAAATGTTCCATACGCACAAAAAGCTTATTTCTCTGAAATGTTGTACACAAATTTATTTACATCCCTGTTAGTGAGCATTTCACCTTTGCCAAGATAATCCATCCCCTTGAAAGTTCCTGAAACCCAAGTACCTGATTAAACTGCAAGACCATTACACAGGTGCACCTTGTACTAGGGACAATAAAAGGCCATTCTAAAATGTGCAGTTTTGTCACACAACACAATGCCACAGATATCACAAGTTTTGAGGGTGCAGTTGGCATGCTGACTGCAGGTATGTCCACCTGAGCTGTTGCCAGATAATTGAATATTAATTTCTCTACCATAAGCGTGAGTGCCCCATAGTGCCCCATGGTGGCGGTGCGGTTATGGTATGGGCAGGAATAAGCTACAGACAAAGAACAGAATTGGATTTTATCGATGACAATTTGAATGCACAGAGATACCGTGACGTGATCCTGAGGCCCATTGTGATACCCATTTTTTTTTTAAGGTATCTGTGACCAACAGATGCATAACTGTATTCTCAGTCATGTGAAATCCATAGATTAGAGCCTAATGAATTTTCTTCAATTGACTGATTTCCTCACATGAACTGTAACTCAGTAAAGTCCTTGAAATTGTTGCCTGTTGCATTTCTATTTTTGTCCAGTATATAATTAGCAGGAGTTTCACATAGTTGTATTTACTAAAACAAAAAGAGTGAGTGGACAGGAAGATCAGTCACATCCCTTGTATTACAGTTCACTTAGCCATGACATGTCTTACGCTTAAACTATATTACAACATTCAATATTACCCCCCCAAACAAATTATAACAGAATAAAGTTTATGTTCCTTCCCTGTTTGTGAAATTAGATTACAATGCAATTGACTTTGTTAAATCAACATTACCGTGATTATATTTTTGCCGCAACATAAATTGCTGTCAATAACCTATTACGACAAGTCAGATCAAATAACACGTTATTTAAAGAACATTTAAAACATCACAATATCATTTCAAGTAAGAGATACAATATAATAAAACAAAATACATTCAAAAACAATTCAAGGTTATTTGCTCATTCTGATATTTCTTAATTTCTATATTTCTCTAGATGATATGTCTATTGTTTGTTTAATCGTTTTTTTTATTGCTAAGTATTATTGCGCTGTTGGAGCAAGCATTTCTCTCCACCTGCGATAACATCCGCAAATCTGTGTTCACGACCAATAAACTTTGATTTGATTTATTTGACTGATTTACAATTGGCATGTGTAGAGTAGTCAGTCCATAGTGAACTCCAATAGTAAATGTACATAAACCCTGTACATAAAAACATCTTCTAATGTTCCCTGAAATTCATAGATATCCATTTCCTCCCATTATGCATCTCCTAGTGTGTGTAATGTTTGAGTTGGAGAGATGTATGTAGAGGGTAATTTATGATGAGAGGGGACATGTCTTAAACCTGCAATAAATCCTTGTGTCACACACCCTGCCCAGAGCCAACCACTGAATTTATAGACATCTTGAGAGTTAGAAATGAAATACTCACAGGAGGGGAAATTGCTCCACATTGTTGTGCTATTGAACCATTAATTACTAAGCTAAAATCAATAAAGATAAATTGGTTTGGATGAACACATACATAACATATTATAATATAATAATAATATTGCATTGACAAATACCGACTCTGAAGCAGGGATTCTGTATCTCGCTCACTCTTCTCTCCCCCTCTCTCCACCCTGCAGCTGTCCCGGGCTGGTTTCTGAGGATGTGTGTGTGAGACGTCACAGCAGGCAGCGGAAGGGGCAGGGCATTGTGAAGCAGAGTGTTTCAGGGGTCCTCAGCAGGACAGGACATGCTACACCACATCACGACAACAAGGCCTCCCTCAAACTCATGCTTTCCCAATCCTGCTCCTCCTGGAGACCCAAAGGAGTGCATGAAGGGCTAGACCCAAAGGTGCATTGTTGTTCTTGCACATTGCTTTGTCAACTGATCAACTAAGGCATAAAATGCGAATGCAGACGTTTTTTCTCAATATCAAATCATTTCTGGGTAACAATGAAGTACCTTACTGTGATTGTTTTCAATTAAAATGATCAAAAAGAAACAAAAATGGCTTCTTGGCAAAGAGCAATTTCTCAAGTAAGAATTTTGCTAGGACTGTCTGGGAGCGGTCTGGAAGGGAAAGGGAAAACTAGCTGTTTTTGGCAGAGAGGTTTAGAACTCTCTTTCTTATGTTTCTATGAACTCATTTAAAGCCTGGTGATGTAGCCATGCCAAAACTCCATCCCACCAAAATAGGCTGACATTTTAGGCATTCTTTTCAAACAGCTCTTACACTAAAAGGGAATTATACTAATTGTCCACAGTATTATTCCAACCTCATAGTGTGGGCATGTATATAAAACACAGGTAAATCACGTGTTTGACTGCACTGGGCCTTGAATGAGTAATCAGATGTTAGTTCTGGGCTAGAACAAGGACCAGGCTAGGGTAACACTGTTGTTAGTTCTGGGCTAGAACAAGGACCAGGCTAGGGTAACACTGATGTTAGTTCTGGGCTAGAACAAGGACCAGGCTAGGGTAACACTGATGTTAGTTCTGGGCTAGAACAAGGACCAGGCTAGGGTAACACTGATGTTAGTTCTGGGCTAGAACAAGGACCAGGCTAGGGTAACACTGTTGTTAGTTCTGGGCTAGAACAAGGACCAGGCTAGGGTAACACTGTTGTTAGTTCTGGGCTAGAACAAGGACCAGGCTAGGGTAACACTGATGTTAGTTCTGGGCTAGAACAAGGACCAGGCTAGGGTAACACTGATGTTAGTTCTGGGCTAGAACAAGGACCAGGCTAGGGTAACACTGTTGTTAGTTCTGGGCTAGAACAAGGACCAGGCTAGGGTAACACTGTTGTTAGTTCTGGGCTAGAACAAGGACCAGGCTAGGGTAACACTGTTGTTAGTTCTGGGCTAGAACAAGAACCAGGCTAGGGTAACACTGTTGTTAGTTCTGGGCTAGAACAAGGACCAGGCTAGGGTAACACTGTTGTTAGTTCTGGGCTAGAACAAGGACCAGGCTAGGGTAACACTGTTGACTCATAAATGAAATAATGCAATCATCCCTTTTCCTATTTGTATCATTTAATTGTAGACTATTGACATGTCAATCTGTTTTAATTTATTGGGATCAGTCCAGTGTGAGAATGGAGCAGTATGTTTTTCTGGGGCTAATGCTTGGAGATGGAATGCGGGAGGCTTGCTGTTTTCTACTGATCATCTGTCGGGGAATAGACACCCTGTGAAGAGCGTCTCTTTATCTACACCAGGGTTTCCCAAACTCAGTCTTGGAGATGACTTTGGTTTCTGCTCTAGCACTACACAGCGGATTAATATCATCAGACCTTGATGATGAGTTGGGAAACACTTAAATAGACAATCAATTTAGATATGTAGGACCCTGCGGAAAACGGAAGCTTCCCGCTAGAGCTGGTCTCCTTTCCGTTCAGCGCGGAGGGAGAGAGGGAGAGAGTGTGAGAGAAAATGAGAGAGAGAAAGAGAGACAGAGCGCTGACTCCTCCTCATTCTCCGGTGTCAAAGTTGACATCAGCCCTGGAGCAGAGTTGAACCGGAGCCTCGTGCGTGAACGGGAGAGCGAGCTCACATCATTCAGTGGCGAATGCTGCACGGAGATATGTACCTCGCGCTGCCTTGCCCTCTGAACTGCCTGCCGTCATGGATTGCAAACCGCGCGCGAAACCAATACTACATTTTATTTTACTGTTCATCTTGTCGTTTATTCGCCCAGCACTTCTGACCATCCACCCGTCCAATGAAGGTAAGAGTGAGTGAGAGAGGGTCGGACATAAAGAAAGAGAGAGTGTGACATCCATGTAAGAAAAGTGTTCGTTCACAGACAGAGCTATAGCACATCTTGCTGCAGTCTGGACCGCATGCATTTGAAGGAAGGTGGTTCTGACTGCGCTGATGCTGTGGATGGAAGGACAGGACATGTCATGTTAGACCATTCAATAATGTCCAAATATTGTCATGGCGGTATTTTAGCACATTTTGTAAATAATCGTTTAATTAGTTTAACCCACTATGATTTGTGTTGATCCAAGCTTCGGTACGATAGAAGGTTTGATGCACGGACTCAGTGTGGCGTTTTAAACCCTCGTTAAGAGTTATTGACCGGCTGGTAAATCCGTGGAAACTGGAATCGGATGGGGGGATCACGATAATCAGCTGGGGGGCAACACGATAATCAGCTTTGGACAGTTAACACCGGGGTTCCCGTGCGTCTAGGTTGGAATGATCGTTTGGCATGCCAAATAGTGAGAATAATAGCCTACATTTTGAAACGCAGATGCCAAAGTGTAGCTGTTGATGTTTGGTGTTATTACTAACAAATACCCATGTAGGCTATTGTCCAAAAGCAATACCGAGTAGAAGCAGGCAATCCAAGCGCTGCAGCGCACAGTAAATAGCCAGGGGCAGGCAGTGGACCTCCGCTTATTCCTACCCAAGCTGATCACACATTAGCCTAAATAGATGTGATTTACAAAATGCAGCCTATTCATATTCATTAGTATTCATTCACACGGATGGTGTATTGTATTATATCATTATAGCCCACTTTATGGAGACGTGCTGGAAGGAACACGCACACTCTAAAGAATAAAATCCCTTAGCGCAAGGAATCATCCACTCGATAGTTCCATTGATTAACCCATTGGCTACTTTTTCTTAAATAGGCCAATCTCGACAGGTTGTTTATTATCGCTCGCACATGCGCGCGCGTGCACACACACACACACACACACACACACATACACACACACACACACACACACACACACCCACACACACACACACAGGCGCAAATGATGAGATGACTGGCCTATCGTTCCAAAGGGCAAGGCTCATCTGTAATTGCACTTTGATTACGAAATGAATGTAGGCTACTTGGACCGTCGATAGTCAGACAGAGCCAGATACTAATCAAGAGGTGAGCTCAGTAAAATGTCATGATTTATTGTCAAGTTATTATTGACTTGTTACTACATGGGAATAATTCAAAGTAGAGAACATGCAATATAATATTTAAAAAAAATTAAATTACGAATTGTTACATAATTCAATTGTAAACCTATTGGCATAGGCCTATATACAATTGAAGTGAATAGTTTAAGACATTGAACAACCGAAAACATGCGAGCGACTAGACGGCGGATTCTTCGTTGAAACAACGTGGCAGTACATCATGTAGGCCTATGCAGCCTTCATAGGCGACCAGCATCACCTTTGTGTTCTTCTTGTAGGGAAGCACAACGCTTGAATAGGCCTATAAAAAAATGGCTTGCGAATATATGGTATCAAAATGAACAACGAATACTGTGGTCAAAGTTTATGCCACATAAAACAACTTCTGTCTTTGAGTAATACATTCGCCTAGATTTCAACCCATATCATAGCTATTTAACATGGTCAGTGTATTATAAATGATTATACCGGGAAGAGTTATTATTTCTACAAAGCGGTTAGTCCTCGCTCCATGCATGCAGACTAGACTGCATGCGCCTGTCGCCTCTTCTCATCTTCTTTATATTATTGCCTAACTCACAGGCCGTCAGTCTATCACCGGTCAATAAACCAAGCTTGGAGATTATGAAGGGACTTTTGTTTTTCGATTTGATATATAATTAAATGCATGGGTCTCTGGCATTAATCTGACTAATATCTTTTGTTTTCAGAAACTTTAGATATTTTGAGATGATTTAATCTTTGATATTTTCGATTAAACAGCACGTTAACAGCCTATCGACTTCTGTTTTTACTGTTTCGTCCTTTTATTCACCTCACTCTATCCAGGAGCCCACACAGCTGGATTTCGGCAGGCCTGTCCTCGACATAGCCCACAGTATTGAAGTCAAATATAGGCCTAGTCATTGCATTTTTATGTTAGCCTAATTATTGTTTAGGTCTATTTAGGCTGTTTATGAACTGATGTATTGTTAATGAAGTTCGGTCTATGTCTGTCTCGTATGGTGCTAATGTAAGCTATGTAGATGCAATTTAGTCGATATGTAGGCCTATTAGATATATACAATTTGTCTTCAGGAAATATTGTTGTAGCCTACACTCAACCCGAGGACATTTACAGTGTATAGGCCTACCCGTTGGTAAGCCTATTACTTATTGTTTATGACGTCTGCTAGGGTGTACACCTAATGATGGCTGTCCGCAACACCCTGTCTGTCTGCCAGGGAGTGTCAGTGTCGAGCCGTTCTCACCGTGAAGCCTCACACGCTCTTGTATTTCCTATCTGTAATAATAGAACTATCAAAAGCCCTTCTATCAGAAACAAAGCTCATGCTCGGCAGAGGAGAGAAGAGAGGACTTGTTTTTATGCTGGGGGCACGGTGTCATCATGGCAGGGTAAAGTCAGAAACCCCCTCCCTTTCACAGGCTACTTAAGTCCCTCTCATAAAGAAAATGTTTAGCACAAAGCCAAATTCTCTCCGTTTATTTCAACATTGAAACAACGTGGAAGTATCATATCGGTTTATTTCCGTTTAAGAGTGCAGAACTAAAAATGGGGACATGGTTATAAAAGTGTAGCTTATTTTAGTAGGCCTAAGCTATTGCCTTGTCCGAAAAATGTAGGTTAGGTCTATGCATCTATATTTGCAGGAAAATATGTATTTGATAGGCTACATACCTGTGAAGAAAATGTTTCCATGTTTCCATGTTGACAACGACAATTGACCTACCTTATTTATAAATGTACCATATAATTTTACAGTGAACCGAAAATAAACTATGGGCCTAGACTATAGGCCATGCATATCTAGGGTTGATAACTCTGCAAGTAGCCTACGTTTTATGTTTTTATTTAGCCCAAATGGGTTATTTATTTTTAAAAAAAGTAAGTTTCCTCTGTCTGCTGGTCAGCGTGTCCACACGCAGATTCTGTAGTGGTTTAAGCTTACTCTTTTTAGGCCATCCTTTAACGTCCCTTTGGAAATATTCACTGCGTTTTGTTGCCAGATATCATATAATCTATCATTTCAGAGCAAAGAAAGTCGTAAATCAACTACAGTAGTAATACAGTCCAACCACTCTTCAATCAGTAACGCCTTACTTTGGGGCTTCGAGCGGAACCACGACCCGCATGGGCTGCATTATATAAAACCTATACTCTAAAATAATACACTGTGATATAGGTGTATTTAGGACAACTTGACCATGTGTGTGTGTTTTGTGATAAGTTAAAGAGTAAGGGCAAGGAAAATGTGCAAGTTTTAGACGTTTAAATCTAGCCTATTTCATGACGCCTAAGATTCTATGTCACCTTTAATGGTTCTCAGAATGTAGAGGTTATTCATGGTAATTATAATAACGATAATTACACAGTCATTTAGGTTATTCATCATTATCATTAATTATAGGCCTAATGATTCTGATGATGACAATACTCTTTATAATTAGCCTAAATATATGTTTTATTCTTATTGCTAACTTCAAGCTCCTCTTGTGTTTATTTATGGCGAAAGAAAAACGTTTTCAACAACTTCGACGAGGTACAATTTCAACGTGCACATGCTTCGCATTACGCATGACCAGCATTTTAATGTTCAAATGTAGATTTTAGGGAACCGTAGTTTGCCTACCAGGCCTACAAATGTTTATTTATTTATTTACTTTGGCCTGTATATACGTATTTTTTTAATTTATTTTATTGTTTCGTTTGAATGAACTGAGGCCTTTTGGGAAAGTTGGGCCATGCTGTAGTTTCTCCTCATCGTTACGGCCTACCGTCCCTGTAAAAGTCTATTGTTTTTTCTTCAGGACCTTGTGAGATCTTCCCATTGCGCTTAAAACCAATTTGAACTGACACCATGAAAAATGTATATTTTTGCTGATAAATATATTGGTAACGTTTTAGCAGCACATTGTACTATTTTACAAGCCATAGCCTATGAATGATTGTTGAACGTGTTCTAAAGCGGAGGCCTACTGCTTGGTCAGATTATTCTGTGAGGACCAAAACTTGCTGACGTGATTTATTCCCACTTTCCATCGGCTAATGGTTGTTTTATAGAAAATATAAAATACATCAAAATAAAGAAAACGAATTGTGAAATGTACCATACCATAAAATATACGCATAATTCATGTTGAATTATATGCTGTCCAGAGAAAACAATTAATTATAGGCCTATCCAGAATTGTATCACCATACCCATATTATGATCATGGTTTCAATATGACTTTGATCAAATGCATATTGGCCCACTTGCTATTAGTCATTACAGGCTGCCTATATTGCTACACACTCGTGTTTACAGAAACAAATACATTTTTCTGCCGTTTAGCAGTGCTTGTGTAAATCCTGGACAAACTTTGGTGAGCTTCTATACTGTGTTCCATATTGCGCTTAATATACCGCAGCAGTAGGCTAGCCGAGAAAGTAGCCTGATGTGGCCGCTTTTAGGACTGTTCGTTTTAGGGGGGATAATTTGGCACGAACTTATGGCATATTCAGATATTGTACTGGCTGATTTGGAGGGATTCTTTCACCAAACGGATCAGTGTATTTTCTCAGTGTAAATGTGTCTTTGAGTGAGTGCGCAGCATAAAATGAGAGAATGGCTCTGTAGACATACGTGTATGTGTGCGTGAATATAGGCGACAGTAGTGAGTCTGTATGCGTGGTGCTTGCTATGGTTTCTCTCCCCGCCCGGGCGTCGGTATTTTTAGCCGGTGGCAGGAGGCCATGCCCAGGGAGGCTGGAGCAGTAACCCGCTGGGAGGAGCAGGTTTATGAGCGATGGTACCTGGAGGGGGTGGGGGGGGTACACATGTTCCCACTTTAAAAATAGTGCTCTCTGTGTGTTTGTGTGTGTTGTGTTTGTGTGGGAGGCCTGTAGGAAGCAGTGTGAAGAGTGCTGTTATCTAATAGCTCACAATAAATCAGTATTAGAGAGAGAGAGAGAGAGAGAGAGAGAGAGAGAGAGAGAGAGAGAGAGAGAGAGAGAGAGAGTACATGTGAGTATGAGCTGTGAGAGGGGAACCAGCAGCATCAAACACAGCCACACTCAGTTTGAATAATTCATGATAGGAGGAGAACACTTCACCCTGAACACACAGTCACAACCTGCAGTCACAGACTACTGCAGCCCTACACAACCTGCAGTCACAGACTACTGCAGCCCTACACAACCTGCAGTCACAGACTACTGCAGCCCTACACAACCTGCAGTCACAGACTACTGCAGCCCTACACAACCTGCAGTCACAGACTACTGCAGCCCTACACAACCTGCAGTCACAGACTACTGCACCCCTACACAACCTGCAGACAGACTACTGCAGCCCTACACAACCTGCAGTCACAGACTACTGCAGCCCTACACAACCTGCAGTCACAGACTACTGCAGCCCTACACAACCTGCAGACAGACTACTGCAGCCCTACACAACCTGCAGTCACAGACTACTGCAGCCCTACACAACCTGCAGTCACAGACTACTGCAGCCCTACACAACCTGCAGTCACAGACTACTGCAGCCCTACACAACCTGCAGACAGACTACTGCAGCCCTACACAACCTGCAGTCACAGACTACTGCAGCCCTACATAACCTGCAGTCACAGACTACTGCAGCCCTACACAACCTGCAGACAGACTACTGCAGCCCTACACAACCTGCAGTCACAGACTACTGCAGCCCTACACAACCTGCAGTCACAGACTACTGCAGCCCTACACAACCTGCAGTCACAGACTACTGCAGCCCTACACAACCTGCAGTCACAGACTACTGCAGCCCTACACAACCTGCAGACAGACTACTGCAGCCCTACACAACCTGCAGTCATAGACTACTGCAGCCCTACACAACCTGCAGACAGACTACTGCAGCCCTACACAACCTACAGTCACAGACTACTGCAGCCCTACACAACCTACAGTCACAGACTACTGCAGCCCTACACAACCTGCAGTCACAGACTACTGCAGCCCTACACAACCTGCAGACAGACTACTGCAGCCCTACACAACCTGCAGTCACAGACTACTGCAGCCCTACACAACCTGCAGTCACAGACTACTGCAGCCCTACACAACCTGCAGTCACAGACTACTGCAGCCCTACACAACCTGCAGTCACAGACTACTGCAGCCCTACACAACCTGCAGTCACAGACTACTGCAGTCCTACACAACCTGCAGTCACAGACTACTTCAGCCCTACACAACCTGCAGTCACAGACTACTGCAGCCCTACACAACCTGCAGTCACAGACTACTGCAGCCCTACACAACCTGCAGTCACAGACTACTGCAGCTCTACACAACCTGCAGTCACAGACTACTGCGGCCCTACACAACCTGCAGTCACAGACTACTGCAGCCCTACACAACCTGCAGTCACAGACTACTGCAGCCCCACACAACCTGCAGTCACAGACTACTGCAGCCCTACACAACCTGCAGTCACAGACTACTGCAGTCTAACACAACCTGCAGTCACAGACTACTGCAGCCCTACACAACCTGCAGTCACAGACTACTGCAGCCCTACACAACCTGCAGTCACAGACTACTGCAGCCCTACACAACCTGCAGTCACAGACTACTGCAGCCCTACATAACCTGCAGTCACAGACTACTGCAGCCATACACAACCTGCAGTCACAGACAACTGCAGCCCTACACAACCTGCAGTCACAGACTACTGCAGCCCTACACAACCTGCAGTCACAGACTACTGCAGCCCTACACAACCTGCAGTCACAGAATACTGCAGCCCTACACAACCTGCAGTCACAGACTACTGCAGTCCTACACAACCTGCAGTCACAGACTACTTCAGCCCTACACAACCTGCAGTCACAGACTACTGCAGCCCTACACAACCTGCAGTCACAGACTACTGCAGCCCTACACAACCTGCAGTCACAGACTACTGCAGCCCTACACAACCTGCAGTCACAGACTACTGCAGCCCTACACAACCTGCAGTCACAGACTACTGCAGCCCTACACAACCTGCAGTCACAGACTACTGCAGTCCTACACAACCTGCAGTCACAGACTACTGCAGCCCTACACAACCTGCAGTCACAGACAACTGCAGCCCTACACAACCTGCAGTCACAGACTACTGCAGCCCTACACAACCTGCAGTCACAGACTACTGCAGCCCTACATAACCTGCAGTCACAGACTACTGCAGCCCTACACAACCTGCAGACAGACTACTGCAGCCCTACACAACCTGCAGTCACAGACTACTGCAGCCCTACACAACCTGCAGTCACAGACTACTGCAGCCCTACACAACCTGCAGTCACAGACTACTGCAGCCCTACACAACCTGCAGTCACAGAATACTGCAGCCCTACACAACCTGCAGTCACAGACTACTGCAGTCCTACACAACCTGCAGTCACAGACTACTTCAGCCCTACACAACCTGCAGTCACAGACTACTGCAGCCCTACACAACCTGCAGTCACAGACTACTGCAGCCCTACACAACCTGCAGTCACAGACTACTGCAGCCCTACACAACCTGCAGTCACAGACTACTGCAGCCCTACACAACCTGCAGTCACAGACTACTGCAGCCCTACACAACCTGCAGTCACAGACTACTGCAGTCCTACACAACCTGCAGTCACAGACTACTGCAGCCCTACACAACCTGCAGTCACAGACAACTGCAGCCCTACACAACCTGCAGTCACAGACTACTGCAGCCCTACACAACCTGCAGTCACAGACTACTGCAGCCCTACATAACCTGCAGTCACAGACTACTGCAGCCCTACACAACCTGCAGACAGACTACTGCAGCCCTACACAACCTGCAGTCACAGACTACTGCAGCCCTACACAACCTGCAGTCACAGACTACTGCAGTCTAACACAACCTGCAGTCACAGACTACTGCAGCCCTACACAACCTGCAGTCACAGACTACTGCAGCCCTACACAACCTGCAGTCACAGACTACTGCAGCCCTACACAACCTGCAGTCACAGACTACTGCAGCCCTACATAACCTGCAGTCACAGACTACTGCAGCCATACACAACCTGCAGTCACAGACAACTGCAGCCCTACACAACCTGCAGTCACAGACTACTGCAGCCCTACACAACCTGCAGTCACAGACTACTGCAGCCCTACACAACCTGCAGTCACAGAATACTGCAGCCCTACACAACCTGCAGTCACAGACTACTGCAGTCCTACACAACCTGCAGTCACAGACTACTTCAGCCCTACACAACCTGCAGTCACAGACTACTGCAGCCCTACACAACCTGCAGTCACAGACTACTGCAGCCCTACACAACCTGCAGTCACAGACTACTGCAGCCCTACACAACCTGCAGTCACAGACTACTGCAGCCCTACACAACCTGCAGTCACAGACTACTGCAGCCCTACACAACCTGCAGTCACAGACTACTGCAGTCCTACACAACCTGCAGTCACAGACTACTGCAGCCCTACACAACCTGCAGTCACAGACAACTGCAGCCCTACACAACCTGCAGTCACAGACTACTGCAGCCCTACACAACCTGCAGTCACAGACTACTGCAGCCCTACATAACCTGCAGTCACAGACTACTGCAGCCCTACACAACCTGCAGACAGACTACTGCAGCCCTACACAACCTGCAGTCACAGACTACTGCAGCCCTACACAACCTGCAGTCACAGACTACTGCAGCCCTACACAACCTGCAGTCACAGACTACTGCAGCCCTACACAACCTGCAGTCACAGACTACTGCAGCCCTACACAACCTGCAGTCACAGACTACTTCAGCCCTACACAACCTGCAGACAGACTACTGCAGCCCTACACAACCTGCAGTCACAGACTACTGCAGCCCTACACAACCTGCAGACAGACTACTGCAGCCCTACACAACCTACAGTCACAGACTACTGCAGCCCTACACAACCTACAGTCACAGACTACTGCAGCCCTACACAACCTGCAGTCACAGACTACTGCAGCCCTACACAACCTGCAGACAGACTACTGCAGCCCTACACAACCTGCAGTCACAGACTACTGCAGCCCTACACAACCTGCAGTCACAGACTACTGCAGTCCTACACAACCTGCAGTCACAGACTACTTCAGCCCTACACAACCTGCAGTCACAGACTACTGCAGCCCTACACAACCTGCAGTCACAGACTACTGCAGTCCTACACAACCTGCAGTCACAGACTACTTCAGCCCTACACAACCTGCAGTCACAGACTACTGCAGCCCTACACAACCTGCAGTCACAGACTACTGCAGCCCTACACAACCTGCAGTCACAGACTACTGCAGCCCTACACAACCTGCAGTCACAGACTACTGCAGCCCTACACAACCTGCAGTCACAGACTACTGCAGCCCTACACAACCTGCAGTCACAGACTACTGCAGCCCTACACAACCTGCAGTCACAGACTACTGCAGTCCTACACAACCTGCAGTCACAGACTACTGCAGCCCTACACAACCTGCAGTCACAGACTACTGCAGCCCTACACAACCTGCAGTCACAGACTTCTGCAGCCCTACACAACCTGCAGTCACAGACTACTGCAGCCCTACATAACCTGCAGTCACAGACTACTGCAGCCCTACACAACCTGCAGTCACAGACTACTGCAGCCCTACACAACCTGCAGTCACAGACTACTGCAGCCCAACACAACCTGCAGTCACAGACTACTGCAGCCCTACACAACCTGCAGTCACAGACTACTGCAGCGCTACACAACCTGCAGACACAGACTACTGCAGCCCTACACAACCTGCAGTCACAGACTACTGCAGCCCTACACAACCTGCAGACACAGACTACTGCAGCCCTACACAACCTGCAGACAGACTACTGCAGCCCTACACAACCTGCAGTCACAGACTACTGCAGCCCTACATAACCTGCAGTCACAGACTACTGCAGCCCTACACAACCTGCAGACAGACTACTGCAGCCCTACACAACCTGCAGTCACAGACTACTGCAGCCCTACACAACCTGCAGTCACAGACTACTGCAGCCCTACACAACCTGCAGTCACAGACTACTGCAGCCCTACACAACCTGCAGTCACAGACTACTTCAGCCCTACACAACCTGCAGACAGACTACTGCAGCCCTACACAACCTGCAGTCACAGACTACTGCAGCCCTACACAACCTGCAGACAGACTACTGCAGCCCTACACAACCTACAGTCACAGACTACTGCAGCCCTACACAACCTACAGTCACAGACTACTGCAGCCCTACACAACCTGCAGTCACAGACTACTGCAGCCCTACACAACCTGCAGACAGACTACTGCAGCCCTACACAACCTGCAGTCACAGACTACTGCAGCCCTACACAACCTGCAGTCACAGACTACTGCAGCCCTACACAACCTGCAGTCACAGACTACTGCAGTCCTACACAACCTGCAGTCACAGACTACTTCAGCCCTACACAACCTGCAGTCACAGACTACTGCAGCCCTACACAACCTGCAGTCACAGACTACTGCAGCCCTACACAACCTGCAGTCACAGACTACTGCAGCCCTACACAACCTGCAGTCACAGACTACTGCAGCCCTACACAACCCTGCAGTCACAGACTACTGCTGCCCTACACAACCTGCAGTCACAGACTACTGCAGCCCTACACAACCTGCAGTCACAGACTACTGCAGTCCTACACAACCTGCAGTCACAGACTACTGCAGCCCTACACAACCTGCAATCACAGACTACTGCAGCCCTACACAACCTGCAGTCACAGACTTCTGCAGCCCTACACAACCTGCAGTCACAGACTACTGCAGCCCTACATAACCTGCAGTCACAGACTACTGCAGCCCTACACAACCTGCAGTCACAGACTACTGCAGCCCTACACAACCTGCAGTCACAGACTACTGCAGCCCTACATAACCTGCAGTCACAGACTACTGCAGCCCTACACAACCTGCAGTCACAGACTACTGCAGCCCTACACAACCTGCAGTCACAGAATACTGCAGCCCTACACAACCTGCAGTCACAGACTACTGCAGTCCTACACAACCTGCAGTCACAGACTACTTCAGCCCTACACAACCTGCAGTCACAGACTACTGCAGCCCTACACAACCTGCAGTCACAGACTACTGCAGCCCTACACAACCTGCAGTCACCTACTGCAGCCCTACACAACCTGCAGTCACAGACTACTGCAGCCCTACACAACCTGCAGTCACAGACTACTGCAGCCCTACACAACCTGCAGTCACAGACTACTGCAGCCCTACACAACCTGCAGTCACAGACTACTGCAGACGCTAACACACCTACACAACCATGTAGAGACAGACTACTCTAGACGCCAACACACGTACACAACCATGTAGACAAAGACTACTGTAGACGCTAACACACGTACACAACCATGTAGACACAGACTACTGTAGACGCTAACACACCTACACAACCATGTAGACACAGACTACTGTAGACGCTAACACACGTACACAACCATGTAGACACAGCTACTGTAGACGCTAACACACCTTACCCCAACCATTGTAGACACGACTACTGTAGACGCTAACACACCTACACAACCATGTAGACACAGACTACTGTAGACGCTAAAACACCTACACAACCATGTAGACACAGACTACTGTAGACGCTAACACACCTACACAACCATGTAGACACAGACTACTGTAGACGCTAACACACCTACACAACCATGTAGACACAGACTACTGTAGACGCTAACACACCTACACAACCATGTAGACACAGACTACTGTAGATGCTAACACACGTACACAACCATGTAGACACAGACTACTGTAGACGCTAACACACCTACACAACCATGTAGACACAGACTACTGTAGACGGTAACACACCTACACAACCATGTAGACACAGACTACTGTAGACGCTAACACCCTACACAACCATGTAGACACAGACTACTGTAGACGCTAACACACCTACACAACCATGTAGACACAGACTACTGTAGACGCTAACACACGTACACAACCATGTAGACACAGACTAATGTAGACGCTAACACACTACACAACCTGCAGTCACAGACTACTGCACTAACACACCTACACAACCATGTAGACACAGACTACTGTAGACGCTAACACACCTAACACAACCATGTAGACACAGACTACTGTAGACGCTAACACACCTACACAACCATGTAGTCACAGACTACTGTAGACGCTAACACACCTACACAACTATGTAGACACAGACTACTGTAGACGCTAACACACCTACACAACCATGTAGACACAGACTACTGTAGACGCTAACACACCTACACAACCATGTAGACACAGACTACTGTAGACGCTAACACACGTACACAACCATGTAGACACAGACTAATGTAGACACTAACACACGTACACAACCATGTAGACACAGACTACTGTAGACGCTAACACACCTACACAACCATGTAGACACAGACTACTGTAGACGCTAACACACCTACACAACCATGTAGACACAGACTACTGTAGACGCTAACACACCTACACAACCATGTAGACACAGAGTACTGCAGACGCTAACACACCTACACAACCATGTAGACACAGACTACTGTAGACGCTAACACACGTACACAACCATGTAGACACAGACTACTGTAGACGCTAACACACCTACACAACCATGTAGACACAGACTACTGTAGACGCTAACACACGTACACAACCATGTAGACACAGACTACTGTAGACGCTAACACACCTACACAACCATGTAGACACAGACTACTGTAGATGCTAACACACCTACACAACCATGTAGACACATACTACTGTAGACGCTAACACACGTACACAACCATGTAGACACAGACTACTGTAGACGCTAACACACGTACACAACCATGTAGACACAGACTACTGTAGACGCTAACACACCTACACAACCATGTAGACACAGACTACTGTAGACGCTAACACACCTACACAACCATGTAGACACAGACTACTGTAGACGCTAACACACCTACACAACCATGTAGACACAGACTACTGTAGACGCTAACACACCTACACAACCATGTAGACACAGACTACTGTAGACTCTAACACACCTACACAACCATGTAGACACAGACTACTGTAGACGCTAACACACCTACACAACCATGTAAACACAGACTACTGTAGACGCTAACACACCTACACAACCATGTAGACACAGACTACTGTAGACGCTAACACACCTACACAACCATGTAGTCACAGACTACTGTAGACGCTAACACACCTACACAACTATGTAGACACAGACTACTGTAGACGCTAACACACCTACACAACCATGTAGACACAGACTACTGTAGACGCTAACACACCTACACAACCATGTAGACACAGACTACTGTAGACGCTAACACAGGTACACAACCATGTAGACACAGACTACTGTAGACGCTAACACACGTACACAACCATGTAGACACAGACTACTGTAGACGCTAACACACCTACACAACCATGTAGACACAGACTACTGTAGACGCTAACACACCTACACAACCATGTAGACACAGACTACTGTAGACGCTAACACAGGTACACAACCATGTAGACACAGACTACTGTAGACGCTAACACACGTACACAACCATGTAGTCACAGACTACTGTAGACGCTAACACACCTACACAACCATGTAGACACAGACTACTGTAGACGCTAACACACCTACACAACCATGTAGACACAGACTACTGTAGACGCTAACACACCTACACAACCATGGAGACACAGACTACTGTAGACGCTAACACAGGTACACAACCATGTAGACACAGACTACTGTAGACGCTAACACACGTACACAACCATGTAGACACAGACTACTGTAGACGCTAACACACCTACACAACCATGTAGACACAGACTACTGTAGACGCTTACACACCTACACAACCATGTAAACACAGACTACTGTAGACGCTAACACACGTACACAACCATGTAGACACAGACTACTGTAGACGCTAACACACGTACACAACCATGTAGACACAGACTACTGTAGACGCTAACACACCTACACAACCATGTAGACACAGACTACTGTAGACGCTAACACACCTACACAACCATGTAGACACAGACTACTGTAGACGCTAACACACGTACACAACCATGTAGACACAGACTACTGTAGACGCTAACACACGTACACAACCATGTAGACACAGACTACTGTAGACTCTAACACACCTACACAACCATGTAGACACAGACTACTGTAGACGCTAACACAACTACACAACCATGTAGACACAGACTACTGTAGACGCTAACACACCTACACAACCATGTAGTCACAGACTACTGTAGACGCTAACACACCTACACAACCATGTAGACACAGACTACTGTAGACGCTAACACACCTACACAACCATGTAGACACAGACTACTGTAGACGCTAACACACCTACACAACCATGTAGACACAGACTACTGTAGATGCTAACACACGTACACAACCATGTTGACACAGACTACTGTAGACGCTAACACACCTACACAACCATGTAGACACAGACTACTGTAGATGCTAACACACCTACACAACCATGTAGACACAGACTACTGTAGATGCTAACACACCTACACAACCATGTAGACACAGACTACTGTAGACGCTAACACACCTACACAACCATGTAGACACAGACTACTGTAGACGCTAACACACGTACACAACCATGTAGACACAGACTACTGTAGACGCTAACACACCTACACAACCATGTAGACACAGACTACTGTAGACGCTAACACACCTACACAACCATGTAGACACAGACTACTGTAGATGCTAACACACCTACACAACCATGTAGACACAGACTACTGTAGACGCTAACACACCTACACAACCATGTAGACACAGACTACTGTAGACGCTAACACACCTACACAACCATGTAGACACAGACTACTGTAGACGCTAACACACCTACACAACCATGTAGACACAGACTACTGTAGACGCTAACACACGTACACAACCATGTAGACACAGACTACTGAAGACGCTAACACACCTACACAACCATGTAGACACAGATTACTGTAGACGCTAACACACGTACACAACCATGTAGACACAGACTACTGTAGATGCTAACACACCTACACAACCATGTAGACACAGACTACTGTAGACGCTAACACACGTACACAACCATGTAGACACAGACTACTGTAGACGCTAACACACGTACACAACCATGTAGACACAGACTACTGTAGACGCTAACACACCTACACAACCATGTAGACACAGACTACTGTAGACGCTAACACACCTACACAACCATGTAGACACAGACTACTGTAGACGCTAACACACCTACACAACCATGTAGACACAGAGTACTGCAGACGCTAACACACCTACACAACCATGTAGACACAGACTACTGTAGACGCTAACACACGTACACAACCATGTAGACACAGACTACTGTAGACGCTAACACACCTACACAACCATGTAGACACAGACTACTGTAGACGCTAACACACGTACACAACCATGTAGACACAGACTACTGTAGACGCTAACACACCTACACAACCATGTAGACACAGACTACTGTAGATGCTAACACACCTACACAACCATGTAGACACATACTACTGTAGACGCTAACACACGTACACAACCATGTAGACACAGACTACTGTAGACGCTAACACACGTACACAACCATGTAGACACAGACTACTGTAGACGCTAACACACCTACACAACCATGTAGACACAGACTACTGTAGACGCTAACACACCTACACAACCATGTAGACACAGACTACTGTAGACGCTAACACACCTACACAACCATGTAGACACAGACTACTGTAGACGCTAACACACCTACACAACCATGTAGACACAGACTACTGTAGACTCTAACACACCTACACAACCATGTAGACACAGACTACTGTAGACGCTAACACACCTACACAACCATGTAGACACAGACTACTGTAGACGCTAACACACCTACACAACCATGTAGACACAGACTACTGTAGACGCTAACACACCTACACAACCATGTAGTCACAGACTACTGTAGACGCTAACACACCTACACAACTATGTAGACACAGACTACTGTAGACGCTAACACACCTACACAACCATGTAGACACAGACTACTGTAGACGCTAACACACCTACACAACCATGTAGACACAGACTACTGTAGACGCTAACACAGGTACACAACCATGTAGACACAGACTACTGTAGACGCTAACACACGTACACAACCATGTAGACACAGACTACTGTAGACGCTAACACACCTACACAACCATGTAGACACAGACTACTGTAGACGCTAACACACCTACACAACCATGTAGACACAGACTACTGTAGACGCTAACACAGGTACACAACCATGTAGACACAGACTACTGTAGACGCTAACACACGTACACAACCATGTAGTCACAGACTACTGTAGACGCTAACACACCTACACAACCATGTAGACACAGACTACTGTAGACGCTAACACACCTACACAACCATGTAGACACAGACTACTGTAGACGCTAACACACCTACACAACCATGGAGACACAGACTACTGTAGACGCTAACACAGGTACACAACCATGTAGACACAGACTACTGTAGACGCTAACACACGTACACAACCATGTAGACACAGACTACTGTAGACGCTAACACACCTACACAACCATGTAGACACAGACTACTGTAGACGCTTACACACCTACACAACCATGTAAACACAGACTACTGTAGACGCTAACACACGTACACAACCATGTAGACACAGACTACTGTAGACGCTAACACACGTACACAACCATGTAGACACAGACTACTGTAGACGCTAACACACCTACACAACCATGTAGACACAGACTACTGTAGACGCTAACACACCTACACAACCATGTAGACACAGACTACTGTAGACGCTAACACACGTACACAACCATGTAGACACAGACTACTGTAGACGCTAACACACGTACACAACCATGTAGACACAGACTACTGTAGACTCTAACACACCTACACAACCATGTAGACACAGACTACTGTAGACGCTAACACAACTACACAACCATGTAGACACAGACTACTGTAGACGCTAACACACCTACACAACCATGTAGTCACAGACTACTGTAGACGCTAAACACCTACACAACCATGTAGACACAGACTACTGTAGACGCTAACACACCTACACAACCATGTAGACACAGACTACTGTAGACGCTAACACACGTACACAACCATGTAGACACAGACTACTGTAGATGCTAACACACGTACACAACCATGTTGACACAGACTACTGTAGACGCTAACACACCTACACAACCATGTAGACACAGACTACTGTAGATGCTAACACACCTACACAACCATGTAGACACAGACTACTGTAGATGCTAACACACCTACACAACCATGTAGACACAGACTACTGTAGACGCTAACACACCTACACAACCATGTAGACACAGACTACTGTAGACGCTAACACACCTACACAACCATGTAGACACAGACTACTGTAGACGCTAACACACCTACACAACCATGTAGACACAGACTACTGTAGACGCTAACACACCTACACAACCATGTAGACACAGACTACTGTAGATGCTAACACACCTACACAACCATGTAGACACAGACTACTGTAGACGCTAACACACCTACACAACCATGTAGACACAGATTACTGTAGACGCTAACACACGTACACAACCATGTAGACACAGACTACTGTAGACGCTAACACACCTACACAACCATGTAGACACAGACTACTGTAGACGCTAACACACCTCCACAACCATGTAGACACAGACTACTGTAGACGCTAACACACGTACACAACCATGTAGACCACCAGACTACTGTAGATGCTAACACAACCTACACAACCATGTAGACACAGACTACTGTAGACGCTAACACACCTACACAACCATGTAGACACAGACTACTGTAGACGCTAACACACGTACACAACCATGTAGACACAGACTACTGTAGATGCTAACACACCTACACAACCATGTAGACACAGACTACTGTAGACGCTAACACACCTCCACAACCATGTAGACACAGACTACTGTAGACGCTAACACACGTACACAACCATGTAGACACAGACTACTGTAGATGCTAACACACCTACACAACCATGTAGACACAGACTACTGTAGACGCTAACACACCTACACAACCATGTAGACACAGACTACTGTAGACGCTAACACACCTACACAACCATGTAGACACAGACTACTGTAGATGCTAACACACCTACACAACCATGTAGACACAGACTACTGTAGACGCTAACACACCTACACAATCATGTAGACACAGACTACTGTAGATGCTAACACACCTACACAACCATGTAGACACAGACTACTGTAGACGCTAACACACGTACACAACCATGTAGACACAGACTACTGTAGACGCTAACACACCTACACAACCATGTAGACACAGACTACTGTAGACGCTAACACACCTACACAACCATGTAGACACAGACTACTGTAGACGCTAACACACGTACACAACCATGTAGACACAGACTACTGTAGACGCTAACACACCTACACAACCATGTAGACACAGACTACTGTAGATGCTAACACACCTACACAACCATGTAGACACAGACTACTGTAGACGCTAACACACGTACACAACCATGTAGACACAGACTACTGTAGACGCTAACACACCTACACAACCATGTAGACACAGACTACTGTAGATGCTAACACACCTACACAACCATGTAGACACAGACTACTGTAGACGCTAACACACGTACACAACCGTGTAGACACAGACTACTGTAGACGCTAACACACCTACACAACCATGTAGACACAGACTACTGTAGACGCTAACACACCTACACAACCATGTCGTCACAA
>NC_042976.1:24411612-24449112 GCF_901001165.1 Salmo trutta | reverse complement strand
TACTCCACCCTGTACTCTCTCTCTATACTCCACCCTGTACTCTCTCTCTATACTCCACCCTGTACTCTCTCTCTATACTCCACCCTGTACTCTCTCTCTATACTCCATCCTGTACTCTCTCTCTATACTCCATCCTGTATTCTCTCTCTATACTCCACCCTGTACTCTCTCTCTATACTCCACCCTGTACTCTCTCTCTATACTCCATCCTCTACTCTCTCTATACTCCATCCTCTACTCTCTCTCTATACTCCATCCTGTACTCTCTCTCTATACTCCATCCTGTACTCTCTCTCTATACTCCATCCTGTATTCTCTCTCTATACTCCACCCTGTACTCTCTCTCTATACTCCACCCTGTACTCTCTCTCTATACTCCATCCTCTACTCTCTCTATACTCCATCCTCTACTCTCTCTCTATACTCCATCCTGTACTCTCTCTCTATACTCCATCCTGTACTCTCTCTCTATACTCCATCCTGTATTCTCTCTCTATACTCCACCCTGTACTCTCTCTATACTCCACCCTGTACTCTCTCTCTATACTCCACCCTGTACTCTCTCTCTATACTCCACCCTGTACTCTCTCTCTATACTCCACCCTGTACTCTCTCTCTATACTCCACCCTGTACTCTCTCTCTATACTCCACCCTGTACTCTCTCTCTATACTCCACCCTGTACTCTCTCTCTATACTCCATCCTGTATTCTCTCTCTATACTCCATCCTGTACTCTCTCTATACTCCACCCTGTACTCTCTCTCTATACTCCACCCTGTACTCTCTCTCTATACTCCACCCTGTATTCTCTCTCTATACTCCACCCTGTACTCTCTCTCTATACTCCACCCTGTACTCTCTCTCTATACTCCACCCTGTACTCTCTCTCTATACTCCACCCTGTATTCTCTCTCTATACTCCACCCTGTACTCTCTCTCTATACTCCATCCTGTACTCTCTCTCAATACTCCACCCTGTATTCTCTCTCTATACTCCACCCTGTATTCTCTCTCTATACTCCACGCTGTACTCTCTCTCTATACTCCATCCTGTACTCTCTCTCTATACTCCACCCTGTACTCTCTCTCTATACTCCATCCTGTACTCTCTCTCTATACTCCACCCTGTACTCTCTCTCTATACTCCACCCTGTACTCTCTCTCTATACTCCACCCTGTACTCTCTCTCAATACTCCACCCTGTACTCTCTCTCTATACTCCACCCTGTACTCTCTCTCTATACTCCACCCTGTACTCTCTCTCTATACTCCACCCTGTACTCTCTCTCTATACTCCACCCTGTATTCTCTCTCTATTGGGAACATGTGTGAACTCCCCATAGAGACTAACAGAACCAGGTACCTACCCCAGCACATGGACTCGGTACTGGTACCCTGTGTATATCGCCTGCTTATCGATACTCATTGTGTATTTTATTTTCTTTATTTTTTATGATGTATTATTACTTTTCTATTGTTTTTCTATTTTCTTTCTCTCTGCATCATCGGGAAGGGCCCGTAGGTAACCATTTCACTGTTAGTCTACACCTGTTCTTTACGAAGCACAGACTTGTCACTCAGGATATCTGATCCCAGCTTCTCTACAAAACAGAGAAGAGTGAATCAAGATAAAATATGATTTTTCCCTTCCCTGCTCTGTGACGTTATGTTGTTTCACTAGTGACACTCCAGCCCACCAGAACCCCTGGGTCACCGTTCTGATCATACTGCTCTGTCTTAGTAATTACAACACACTTCACTCCCACCATCCACATCTCAGAATCTAACCAGCTCCCTGGAATTGTGAGAGGTTTAATTCATTTGAGAATGCATTGAAACCTAGAATTGGTGACATAATCTAATCATTTCCATATTTATAGTATAATAATGAATGTTGTTCATATGCCCACTCAGAGCCCATGATTTATCTGAAAGCATAAAGGTTCCTTTATAAAGACAGTGACAGTTAAGAGAGTACTTTTCCAACTGAGAAAATGTCGGCAGGCAGACATCAACAGCATGCTGAACGATCAGTAGATGAATGGAAAATCCACATTCGGTGCGATGTGTTCGACTCTTTACAGCCGCATAGAGATTTTACATCCAAAGATTCGTAACAGCAAGTGTGGTTTTCTGACCCAGTTGTGTGTATCAGTCCCAGTCAGAGGAGGTCCACACAGCTGTAGCAGTGACCCAACAGCCTCCCAGGTTGCTACAGACCCAGAATCTCCAGCTTGGATCCCCTGATCATGGAGGACAACGCAGCAGGCTGTCTCTGGTTAGATTTAGGAAGTGCTCAGAGGGTAACTGGCCGTGTGTGTGTGTGCGTTTGTGAGCATGTTTGTGTGTGTGTTTTAAGGAGTCCTGAGAATTGTTAAGTAAATAAATACTATCCTGAACCCGGTCCATGACTAGAGGTCCCAAGGCCAGGTTTAGATGAGTAGGCTGACTAGACATCAGAAGGATAGATATTCATAATGTACAGTGGGAATAGAAAGTCACCACCCCCTTTCAAAATGTTCACCTTTAGTTGCCTTACAGCCTGAAATGAAACACATAAAATCAGACTTTTCCTGGCTCTATTTGGATAAGTGAACAAACACCCTGAGTTAATACTTGGTGGAACCACCTTTTGCTTGAATTATAGCCATGAGTCTCTTTGAATACGTCTCTACTAACTTTGCACACATCGACTGTGCAATATTTGCCCATTCTTCCTTTGCAGAATTGTTGAAGCTCAGTCAAACTGCATGGTGACCGTTCATGGACTGCACTCATCAAGTCATTCCACAGATTCTGGATGGGATTTAGGTCGGGGCTCTGACTAGGCCACTCAAGGACATTCACCTTCTTGTCCTTTAGCCACTGTACGGTTGTTTTGGCGGGGTGCTATGGGCCATTGTCATGTTGAAATGTGATCCATCTTCCCATTTTCAACTTCCTGGCAAATGGCTGCAGGTTCTCCTCAAGAATCTGTCAGCATTTTGCACTATCAATTTTCCCCTCTATCCTGACAAGTGCTCCAGTCCCTGCTGAAGAGAAACACCCCCACAACAGGATGCTGCCACTGCAGTGTTGTACTGTAGACATGGTGTTCTTTACTGTAGACATGGTGTTCTTTACTGTAGACAGGGTGTTCTTTACTGTAGGCATGGTGTTCTTTACTGTAGACGTGGTGTTCTTTACTGTAGACATGGTGTTCTTTACTGAAGACATAGTGTTCTTTACTGTAGACGTGGTGTTCTTTACTGTAGACGTGGTGTTCTTTACTGTAGACATGGTGTTCTTTACTGTAGACATGGTGTTCTTTACTGAAGACATGGTGTTCTTTACTGTAGACGTGGTGTTCTTTACTGTAGACGTGGTGTTCTTTACTGTAGACAGGGTGTTCTTTACTGTAGGCATGGTGTTCTTTACTGTAGACATGGTGTTCTTTACTGTAGACATGGTGTTCTTTACTATAGATGTGGTGTTCTTTACTGTAGACATGGTGTTCTTCACTTTAGACATGATGTTTTTTACTGTAGACGTGGTGTTCTTCACTGTAGACATGGTGTTCTTTACTGTAGACGTGATGTTCTTTACTGTAGACATGGTGTTCTTTACTGTAGACGTGGTGTTCTTTACTGTAGACATGGTGTTCTTTACTGTAAACATGGTGTTCTTCACTGTAGACATGGTGTTCTTTACTGTAGACATGGTGTTCTTCACTGTAGACATGGTGTTCTTTACTGTAGACATGGTGTTCTTTACTGTAGACATGGTGTTCTTTACTGTAGACGTGGTGTTCTTTACTGTAGACATGGTGTTCTTTACTGTAGACATGGTGTTCTTTACTGTAGACGTGGTGTTCTTTACTGTAGACGTGGTGTTCTTCACTGTAGACATGGTGTTCTCTACTGTAGACGTGGTGTTCTTTACTGTAGACATGGTGTTCTTTACTGTAGACGTGGTGTTCTTTACTGTAGGCATGGTGTTCTTTACTGTAGACGTGGTGTTCTTTACTGTAGACGTGGTGTTCTTTACTGTAGACATGGTGTTCTTTACTGAAGACATGGTGTTCTTTACTGTAGACGTGGTGTTCTTTACTGTAGACGTGGTGTTCTTTACTGTAGACAGGGTGTTCTTTACTGTAGGCATGGTGTTCTTTACTGTAGACATGGTGTTCTTTACTGTAGACATGGTGTTCTTTACTGTAGATGTGGTGTTCTTTACTGTAGACATGGTGTTCTTCACTTTAGACATGTTTTTTTTTACTTTAGACGTGGTGTTCTTCACTGTAGACATGGTGTTCTTTACTGTAGACGTGATGTTCTTTACTGTAGACATGGTGTTCTTTACTGTAGACGTGGTGTTCTTTACTGTAGACGTGGTGTTCTTTACTGTAGACATGGTGTTCTTCACTGTAGACATGGTGTTCTTTACTGTAGACATGGTGTTCTTCACTGTAGACATGGTGTTCTTTACTGTAGACATGGTGTTCTTTACTGTAGACATGGTGTTCTTTACTGTAGACGTGGTGTTCTTTACTGTAGACATGGTGTTCTTTACTGTAGACATGGTGTTCTTTACTGTAGACGTGGTGTTCTTTACTGTAGACGTGGTGTTCTTCACTGTAGACATGGTGTTCTCTACTGTAGACGTGGTGTTCTTTACTGTAGACATGGTGTTCTTTACTGTAGACGTGGTGTTCTTTACTGTAGGCATGGTGTTCTTTACTGTAGACGTGGTGTTCTTTACTGTAGACGTGGTGTTCTTTACTGTAGGCGTGGTGTTCTTTACTGTAGATGTGGTGTTCTTTACTGTAGGCGTGGTGTTCTTTACTGTAGACATGGTGTTCTTTACTGTAGACGTGGTGTTCTTTACTGTAGACGTGGTGTTCTTCACTGTAGACATGGTGTTCTCTACTGTAGACGTGGTGTTCTTTACTGTAGACATGGTGTTCTTTACTGTAGACATGGTGTTCTTTACTGTAGACATGGTGTTCTTTACTGTAGACATGGTGTTCTTTGGGTGTAAAGATGTATTCATAAGGGCACAAGGCGAGACCCAGATGCAGACACGGGAGGCAGATGGTTTGAGTCTTTGATATTTTTTATATTCCAAAAAGGAGTAGGCAAGAGAATGGTCGTCGACAGACAAAAAGGTCAAAACCAGATCAGAGTCCAGGAGGTACAGAGTGGCAGACATGCTCGTGGTCAAGGCAGTCAGAATGGTCAGGCAGGCGGGTACAAAGTCCAGAAACAGGCAAGGGTCAAAACCGGGAGGACTAGAAAAAGGAGAATAGAAAAGGCAGGAGTACGGGAAAAACACGCTGGTTGACTTGAACATACAAGACGAACTGGCACAGAGAGACAGGAAACACAGGGATAAATACACTGGGGAAAATAAGCCACACCTGGAGGGGGGTGGAGACAATCACAAGGACAGGTGAAACAGATCAGGGTGTGACAGTATTGGGTTTTCGCCAGACATATCATATTGCATTCAGGCCAAAAAGTTCAATTTTGGTCTCATCTGACCACAACACCTTTTGCCACTTGGCCTCAGAATCTACAATGTGCTTTTTGGCAAAGCTCAAACGAGACTTGATGTGGATTTTTTTGAGGAGTGGTGTTTTTCTTGCCACCCTCCCATAGAGGGCAGATTCGTGGAGTGCTTGTGATATTGTGGTCACATCCACACATTGACCAGTCTTTGTCATAAAGGCCTGAAGCTCCTTCAAAGTTAACCCTAACCCTAACCCTAACCCTAACCCTAACCCTAACCCTACCCTAACCCTAACCCTAACCCTAACCCTAACCCTAACCCTACCCTAACCCTAACCCTCACCCTAACCCTAACCCTAACCCTAACCCTAACCCCAACCCTAACCCTAACCCTAACCCTAACCCTAACCCTAACCCTAACCCCAACCCTAACCCTAACCCTAACCCTAACCCTAACCCTAACCCTAACCCTAACCCTAACCCTAACCCTAACCCTACCCTAACCCTAACCCTAACCCTAACCCTAACCCTAACCCTAACCCCAACCCCAACCCTAACCCTAACCCTAACCCTAACCCTAACCCTAACCCTAACCCTAACCCTAACCCTAACCCTAACCCTAACCCTAACCCTACCCTAACCCTAACCCTAACCCTACCCTAACCCTAACCCTAACCCTAACCCTAACCCTAACCCTAACCCTAACCCTAACCCTAACCCTAACCCTACCCTAACCCTAACCCTAACCCTAACCCTAACCCTAACCCTAACCCTAACCCTAACCCTAACCCTACCCTAACCCTAACCCTAACCCTACCCTAACCCTAACCCTAACCCTAACCCTAACCCTACCCTAACCCTAACCCTAACCCTAACCCCAACCCTAACCCTAACCCTAACCCTAACCCTAACCCTAACCCTAACCCTAACCCTAACCCTAACCCTAACCCTACCCTAACCCTAACCCTACCCTAACCCTAACCCTAACCCTAACCCTAACCCTAACCCTACCCTAACCCTAACCCTAACCCTAACCCTACCCTAACCCTAACCCTAACCCTAACCCTAACCCTACCCTAACCCTAACCCTACCCTAACCCTAACCCTAACCCTAACCCTAACCCTAACCCAGGACGGCCTGATCTATGCAGGGTCTGGGTGGTGCCATACGTCTTCCACTTCTTAATAATGGTCGTAACTGTGCTCCGAGGGACAAAGCCTTTGAAAGCTTTTTATATCCATCCTCTGACTTGTGCCTTTCCACAACTTTATCTCGTAGATCTTTTGAAAGTACCTTTCTGCCCATAGTGGATTCTTTGCTTTGAATTGCACTACTAAGTAGTTGAGTTGTGCAATTCTGAACTAATCAAAATCACTAGAATTGATCACAGATGGAAACCAATTAGCTTGATTTGTGATCTGGAAGGTGGTTGGTTATACCTCAGCAAGTTTGCAATTGCAATTCTAAGTTTGGGCATTCACATACCCAAATAGGGGATTTTACTGTTTTAATTGTAATTCATTTATAGAGTTTTTAAAATATTTTTTTTCACTTGGATATTGTGGGTTACTGTGTGTAAATAAAGCAGTAAAAAGTCTGATTTGATGTGTTTTCATTTCAGGCTGTAAGGCAACAAAAGGTGAACATTTTGAAAGGGGGTGGTGACTTTCTATTCTCACTGTACATAGTGGTGCCAAAGACAAGCTCGCCACAATCAACTGTTTTCCCATAAGACACTCATCCCAACACTCATCCCTGTTTCTTCTCTCTCCTCATCTCTACAGTGAACCTGTTGGACTCCAAAGCCAGCCAGGGGGAGCTGGGATGGATATCCTACCCATCACATGGGGTGAGTAGTAGATTCATGTACCATGGCTTGCACACATACAGTATCTGCACATTCTATCCTCTGTCAGCATTCTGTCCTGTCATCAGATTTCAGTGTTTTAATGGTGCTTAGGACATTTCAGAACAAACAATACAAACACATCTTAGTTTCTGTTATCCTATGAGTCAAGTGGGATTAACAATCCTTAAGAGTCTATTGACGCACCTGTGCGTCAATCTAAGTAACATAATAAAAAAATGCCAGTCAAAATACGTCCGTTTAAGCTAGAGACATCAGGTTTTTTGCATGGCTGCATCTCAATCCACCGCATTCGCCTATGTCGGCCTTCCGCGTTTACGGTGGAAGGCTACAGCGGTGTTTATCAGACCAGGAGACATCCCGAAAATTGGTCTTCTCACGAAAACGTCTATAGTGTCCGAACGGTTTGGCCAATAAACGGACTCTCATGAACACAATGGTGTTCTCCCTTTTACTCTACGACCCCTACAAGAGTCACGGGACTCGTCTGGAGCCGGTAACGCCGATGTGCCAACTTCTGTCTGTAGCGTCTGAACCGTTTGAGCCAAAACTAATATGATCCCACTATGGAAAGGGGAGACTCTCCCCAACACGCTCTACGACCCCCACAAGAGTCACGGGACTCGTCTGAAGGTAACCGAACAAACTAATGAAAGTATGGAGGTAGTTTAAATATGTGTCCAAAAATATATATATATTTCCTGAGCTTTCTTATATCTCTTTTTTTTTTTTTTTTTGCTATTTATGAATGTGTTATTCAATGCATTTCTATGTGTTATAAAAGTAAAGGCCAAATTCTATATTTTATCAAAAAATCAAAAATATTAATATTCTAATAATATTCTAAATCCAATAGCTAAATGATCCATGATATGACCATCTATAAACTATTCCATATGTCAGCTTAGTACCCCCCCAAGTGGTATTAACCTACACATAGGTTAAGTAGGTGATAGACTCCCCATATGGGTGGGATGGGAGACAGATTGCATTTCTTCATTTTGTTAAAGAAGAGGAGGATCAGCTTTTAATATGGTTTGAATTGTTGGCAACAACACATGTTAATAAAAACCTAGCTAACTTAGTATCTCAACACATCAATCAAAACAACACATGTTAATAAAACCCTACCTAACTTAGTATCTCAACACAGCAATCAAAACAACACATGTTAATAAAACCCTACCTAACTTAGTATCTCAACACAGCAATCAAAACAACACATGTCAATAAAATCCTACCTAACTTAGTATCTCAACACAGCAATCAAACAACACATGTCAATAAAACCGTACCTAACTTAGTATCTCAACACAGCAATCAAAACAACACATGTCAATAAAACCGTACCTAACTTAGTATCTCAACACAGCAATCAAAACAACACATGTCAATAAAACCGTACCTAACTTAGTATCTCAACACAGCAATCAAAACAACACGTCAATAAAATCCTACCTAACTTAGTATCTCAACACAGCAATCAAACAACACGTCAATAAAACCCTACCTAACTTAGTATCTCAACACAGCAATCAAACAACACATGTCAATAAAACCCTACCTAACTTAGTATCTCAACACAGCAATCAAAACAACACAAAACAGCTTGACTTCCTTCCCTTCCCTAATCCACCTACATCCTCCTGTGTCTCTACCTCTGCCATAGTCTGTGTGTGTGTGTGCGTGGTTGTGGTTGTGGTTGTGGGTGTGTGTGTGCAGTATGTATGTCTGTGTGGTTCTGTGTTTATTTGTCTACCAGTTGCACTACTGGCCTTGCAGTCTCCAGCAGCCAATCCCTCCTCTGAACTTTAAGTGTTAGAGTTACGGGCTGGCTGGAGCTGAAGGTAATCTACTAATTCGTTCCATAGAGCTGCCAGCCTTGGTTTCCCCCAGCCATATATTAACTACCAGCACTAGAAAACTTAGAGGTTACTTTATAAGGTTGAACCAAACACACTTACCGAACACTGACTTTTAATGTCTCATGTTTATTTAGGCCCAGGTTTGAGGCCCAGTTTGTGTAATTGACACGACCTTTGAGAGTGGGAACTCCTCTATGTAAAGTTAGACAGATTCAGAACAGTTTTAAAAGGCAGAGAATGGATTTGATTATCATATGGTACACTGAATATTATGCGGAAACCAAAGAGGGTGGTAGGAGCGAGAAAGAGTGCTGATCAGGTCCTCAAGGTGAATCATGGATAATTACTCACGTCGTTGGCTGACGTGGGCAGATAAGCATTTTGCCGTGAGATCCAGACCCTCTGAAATGATTTCTGATAATGCAGTGGCATGGGGGCCACACACACACACACACACACACACACACACACACACACACACACACACACACACACACACACACACACACACACACACACACACACGTTGACAGTGACAGATGGGCCCCTGGTCTTCTGCCGCTGCAAGCAAAGTGCTACCCGGTGTTACAGCACAAAATGCTTCAGTGTTACAGTAAAAACAGTACTCTAACCGCACTGTGTACACCTGTCTCATTCTGACTCCCAGTCATAGCCCTGGGGTGTGGGTAATGGTCACTAATGTACAGTGCACCGCTTGACTTTTTCCACATTTTGTTACGTTACAGCCTTATTCTAAAATGGAGTAAATCGTTTTTTCCCCTCATCAATCTACACACAATACTCCATAATGACGACGTAAAAACAGATTATTAGATTTTGTTTTGCTAATTTATTACAAATAAAAAATGGAAATATCACATTTGCATAAGTATTCAGACCCTTTACTGTTGAAGCACCTTTGGCAGCGATTACAGCGATTACAGTCTTCTTGGGTATGACGCTAAAAGCTTAGCACACCTGTATTTGTGGAGTTTCTCCCATTCTTCTCTCTGTCAGGTTGGATGGAGAGTGTTGCTGCAGCTATTTTTAGGTCATGGCTGTGCTTAGGGTTGTTGTCTTGAGCACTCTGAGGCAGGTTTTCATCAAGGATCCCTCTGCACATTGCTCCATTCATCTTTCCGTCGATCCTGACTAGTCTCCCAGTCCATGCCACTGAAAACTATCCCCACAGCATGATGCTGCCACCACCATGCTTCACCGTAGGGATGGTGCCAGGTTTCCTCCAGACGTGACGCTTGGCATTCAGGCCAAAGAGTTCAATGTTGGTTTCATCAGACCAGAGAATCTTATTTCTCATGGTCTGAGAAGCCCTTTAGGTGCCTTTTTGGCAAACTCCAAGCGGGCTGTCATGTGCCTTTTACTGAGGAGTGGCTTCTGTCTGGCAACTTTACCATAAAAGCTTGATTGGTGGAGTGCTACAGAGATGGTTGTCCTTCTGGAAGGTTCTCCCATCTTCACAGAGGAACTCTGGAGCTCTGTCAGAGTGACCATTGGGTTCTTGGTCACCTCCCTGACCAAGGCCCTTCTTCCCCGATTGCTCAGTTTTGCTGGGCGGCTAGCTCTAGGAAGAGTCTTGGTGGTTCCAAACTTCTTCTATTTAAGAATGATGGAGGCCACTGTGTTCTTGGGGACCTTCAATACAGAATTTGTTTGTACAGAATGTAAATAAGGTTTTTTATTTTTTTATTTTTAATACATTTGCCCTTAATTGGGTATTGTGTGTAGATTGATGAGGGGAAAAAACAATTTAATGCATTTTTAAATAAGGCTATAACATAACAAAATGTGGTAAAAGTCAAGGGGTCTGAATACTTTCCCAATGCACTGTAGATTAGGAGTTTATGACACGTTGTTAGGATGTGTCATAAACTCACGTTTCCCATCTTTTCCCATCTTTCAAAGAAGAAATCCCTAGCAATTTACCCTCACCAATTTACAGATATATTCCACATTGTTGAGGAACCAGAAGAGGAACTCATCTCCAACTGCATATGGAGAAGTGTGGAATAATGAGAAACTCTACATGGTGCTGGGAGCCTGAGGTCTGGCCCTACAAACACTATGTTCTCTTGGCAGCGCCTCATCCAATCCCAGAGAGACACACTACATTACTGCTCTCCAGTCCAGAGCTTAATGGCACAGCTCTTTTGGCCAGCGTCCACCACTCCTCATCTCCACGTATTGTAATATCCAAACTCATTTAGTCACCATAGCACCATATTCCCCCAAATACATACTGACTGACTGACAGAGTGAGAGGTCCCCAGCTGCACTGGGAGAGAAGAGAAAGCCCATCCATAAACGAGAGATTAGCACATGGTGGGGCTTGGAGAGAGGCTGCTATAGTGGGGGACTGTTGGGGGTTTGGGGGGGGGGGTGTAGAGTGTGTTATGGTTTCTCTCTGGTCAAAGCTGTGATGAAAAGCTTCTGACTGATGTGGTGCAGTTGTCACGGCGACCCAGAGCAGGAAACTAAAGCTGCTCTCCGCTCTGCTCTTCTCTTTGGTGACTACCACCAGGCTGTGGGAATGGAGAAAAAGAGAGAGAAAGAAATAAAGAAAGAGAGAGGGGTTTTCCACCTCTCTCTCGATGATTTGTGTCTCAATCTAACAGCTGAAACCGACTCATTATTGGACACTAGTCAGATCAATGGAGCTTCAGGTTTCACCACTTTGACCTTCTGTGTCACAGACATCAATATCAGCAGTCAAACTCCATTTAGTTTCTAAACCCTTGAATACATGTATTTGAACTATAAAAATACATATGGTGCACAAAATAGTGTTCAGGAACAAGCGTTGATATCATTTATCACACAAAACAAGGAAACAACCAAATTTGTCAAAATGTGTCATCAAAATGTGTCATTTGACTGAAGCTATCCCTCAGTCCTTTGAAGTGCCCTGTGTAGACTGCTGATTGGTCAGTTTGTCAAGAGTGTCTGATGTGGTCGTTAGGTGGACCAGCCTCAGTGTCTCAGGTTCCCCCTGGTTTTACTGCTGCAGCCTGTTCTACCTACAGCACAGATCACAGAGCCCTGATCCTCCCCATGACCCCCCCACAGCTGTGACCTGGGGTCAGAGGTCAGGGGTAGTCATATTAATGTGTAGCCCAAACCGTTCGGACGCCTCAGACGTTTTCATGAGAAGACTGATTTTAGGGATGTCTCCTGGCCCGACCAACACCGCTGTAGCTCTGCCACCTTCCATCACAGATGTGGATGGCCGACATTGACTGGTGCGGTGGATTGAGACGATGCCCATGTAAAAAACAGATATCTCTAGCTTAAATAGGATTTTCATGAGACTTTTTTATTATTATGCTAAAATGATTTTTCCGCATGGACATCGACTCTAAGGGCTTTTAACAAAGGCCCCAGGACCAGTTGAAGCAAAATAGCCCCATAACATCAAAGATCCACCATTATATTTTACAGTAGGCTCATTTCTGCTGATGCATTCTCATTTTGACTCCAAACACACCACTGGTGTGCGTGGCGAAAGAGCTCTATTTTTATGTTATCCAATAAATGTAAACGCCTGGAGTTTGCTTAACTGCATTGGTACATGGATTGGAAGCGGTGCTTTGGTCAGACGATATGAATATAGAGCTCTTTGGCCACGCACACCATGTAAAATATGGTGGTGTATCTTGACATTAATTGGTCACAAAATCTACATGTTTAAATGGGCAACTCAGTCTCCGGACTTAAAACCCATTGAAAACCTGTGGTTTGATTTAAAGAGGGCAGTTAATAAGCGCAGACGAAGGATTGTCCAAATATCTAGAAGGATTCTGAATGGAGGAATGGTCTAAGATCCCTCCCAATGTGTTCTCCAACTCAGAAAACAAGGCTCAGTGCCGTTATCTTTGCAAGGTGAGGTATTGAAAGGTATTGAAAATAGGGCTGTCAATCATTTAGTATTAGTATAAAATAATATAATTTCTACATTTTTGGGAGCATACAATATAGCTCAGAATTTGAATTATACATTTTATACAGTCATTTTTCTCTCTCTCTCCCTCCCCCACTCTCTCTCGCTCCCCTTCCCCCCACTCTCTCTCGCTCTCCCTCCCCCTCTCTCTCTCCCCCACTCTCTCTCTATCTCCCTCCCCCCACTCTCTCCCTCTCTCCTCTCTCTCTCCCCTCCCCCCACTCTCTCTCCCTCCCTCCCCTCTCTCGCTCTCCCTCCCCCCACTTTATTGGCATGGGAAACATGTGTTAACATTGCCAAAGCAAGTGAGGTAGATAATATACAAAAGTGAAATAAACAATAAAAATGAACAGCAAACATTACATTCACAGACGTTCCAAAAGAATAAGACATTACGTATATATACAGTTTTGTAATGATGTACAAATGGTTGAATTTCAAAATGGAAAATAAATAAGCATAAATATGGGTTGTATTTACAGTGGTGTTTGTTCTTCACTGGTTGACCTTTTCTTGTGGCAACAGGTCACATATCTTGCTGCTGTGATGGCACATTGTGGTATCTCACCCAGTAGATATGGGAGTTTATCAAAATCGGGAAATATGTGTCTCTTATATGGTCATACATTGGGCAGGAGGTTAGGAAGTGCAGCTCAGTTTCCACCTCATTTTGTGGGCAGTGTGCACATAGCCTGTCTTCTC
The DNA here is from genome assembly GCF_901001165.1 of Salmo trutta. Lineage (NCBI taxonomy): Eukaryota > Metazoa > Chordata > Actinopteri > Salmoniformes > Salmonidae > Salmo > Salmo trutta. Next base: position 24,435,232 of record NC_042976.1, on the reverse strand, counting down.
CTGAGAGACAGGTCTGCCTACGGTGGCCTTTCTCAATAGCAAAGCTATACTAACTGAGTCTGTACATAGTCAAAGCTTTCCTTAAGTTTGGGTCAGTCACAGTGGTCAGGTATTCTGCCACTGTGTACTCTCTGTTTAGGGCCAAATAGCATTCTAGTTTGCTCTGTTTTTTTGTTAATTCTTTCCAATGTGTCAAGTAATTATCTTTTTGTTTTCTTGTGATTTGGTTGGGTCTAATTATGTTGCTGTCCTGGGGCTCTGTGTGGTGTGTTTGTGAACAGAGCCCCAGGACCAGCTTGCTTAGGGGGCTCTTCTCCAGGTTCATCTCGCTGTAGGTGATGGCTTTCTTATGGAAGGTTTGGGAATCGCTTCCTTTTAGGTGGTTGTAGAATTTAACGGCTCTTTTCTGGATTTTGATAGTTAGCAGGTATCGGCCTAATTCTGCTCTGCATGCATTATTTGGTGTTCTACGTTGTACACGGAGGATATTTTTGAAGAATTCTGCAGGCAGATTGTCAATTTGGTGTTTGTCCCATTTTGTGAATTCTTGGTTGGTGAGCGGACACCAGACCTCACAACCATAAAGGGCAATGGGTTCTATAACTGATTCAAGTATTTTTAGCCAGATCCTAATTGGTATGTCAAAATTTATGTTCCTTTTGATGGCATAGAATGCCCTTCTTGCCTTGTCTCTCAGATCGTTCACAGTTTTGTGGAAGTTACCAGTGGCGCTGATGTTTAGGCCGATGTATGTATTGTTTTTTGTGTGCTCTAGGGCAACGGTGTCTAGATGGAATTTGTATTTGTGGTCCTGGCAACTGGACCTTTTTTGGAACACCATTATTTTGGTCTTACTGAGATTTACTGTCAGGGCCCAGGTCGGGCAGAATCTGTGCAGAATATCTAGGTGCTCTGTAGGCCCTCCTTGGTTGGGGACAGAAGCACCAGATCATCAGCAAATAGTAGACCTTTGACTTCAGATTCTAGTAGCGTGTGGCCGGGTGCTGCAGACTTTTCTAGTGCCCTTGCCAATTCGTTGATATATATGTTGAAGAGGGTGGGGCTTAAGCTGCATCCCTGTCTCACCCCACGGCCCTGTGGGAAGAAATGTGTGTGTTTTTTATGCCTATTTTAACCGCATACTTGTTGTTTGTGTACATGGATTTTATAATGTCGTATGTTTTTCCCCCAACACCACTTTCCATCAATTTGTATAGCAGACCCTCATGCCAAATTGAGTCGTAGGTTTTTTTGAAATCAACAAAGCATGAGAAGACTTTGCCTTTGTTTTGGTTTGTTTGTTTGTCAATTAGGGTGTGCAGGGTGAATACGTGGTCTGTCGTATGATAATTTGGTAAATAGCCAATTTGACATTTGCTCAGTACATTGTTTTCACTGAGGAAATGTACGAGTCTGCTGTTAATGATAATGCAGAGGATTTTACCAAGGTTGCTGTTGACGCATATCCACTCTATCTCTCCTCCCCCTCTCTCTCCCTACCCCCACTCTCTCTCTCTCTACCCCCACTCTCTCTCTCCCTCCCCCTTTCTTTCTCATTCTCATTCCCTCTCTCTCTCTCTCCCTCCCCCCACTCTCTCTCCTCCCCCCTCTCTCTCCCTACCCCCACTCTCTCTCTCCCTACCCTCACTCTCTCTCTCCCTCCCCCTTTCTTTCTCATTCTCATTCCCTCTCTCTCTCTCTCCCTCCCCCCACTCTCTCTCCTCCCCCCTCTCTCTCCCTACCCCCACTCTCTCTCTCTCCCTCCCCCTCTCTCTCATTCTCATTCTCTCTCTCTCTCTCTCCCTCCCCCCACTCTCTCTCCTCCCCCTCTCTCTCCCTACCCCCACTCTCTCTCTCTCCCTACCCCACTCTCTCTCTCTCCCTCCCTCCCCCTCTCTCTCTCATTCTCTCTCTCTCTCCCTCCCCCCACTCTATCTCTCCTCCCCCCTCTCTCTCCCTACCCCAACTTTCTCTCTCTCCCTACCCCCACTCTCTCTCTCTCCCTCCCCCTCTCTCTCTCCCTCCCCCTCTCTCTCTCATTCTCATTCCCTCTCTCTCTCCTCCCCACTCTCTCTCTCCCTCCCCCTCTCTCTCTCATTCTCATTCCCTCTCTCTCTCTCTCTCTCCCTACCCCCACTCTCTCTCTCTCTCTCTCCCTCCCCCTCTCTCTCTCATTCTCATTCCCCCTCTCTCTCTCTCCCTACCCCCACTCTCTCTCTCTCCCTCCCCCTCTCTCTCTCATTCTCATTCCCTCTCTCTCTCTCTCCCTCCCCCCACTCTTTCTCTCTTTCCCCACTCTCTCTTTCTCCCCCCACACTCTCTCTCTCTCCCTCCCCCCACTCTCTCTCTCCTCCCCCCTCTCTCTTTCTCCCTCCCTCCCCCACTCTCTCTCTCCCTCCCGCACTCTCACAATCTCAATCCCCCTCTATCTCTCTCCATCCCCCACTCTCTCTCTCTCTCTCTCTCCCTCCCTTCCCCCTCTCTCTCTCCTCCCCCACTCTCTCTCTCAACCCCCCTCACTCTCTCTCCCTCCCCCACTCTCTCCCTCTCTCCCTCCCCCACTCTCTCTCTTCAATAATGGAAACCCAGTAACTCTGTCATTCTGACCTCATAGGCATTTAAATGAAGAGGAAGAGTATAGAAACTGAGAAACTTTGTATGTGTGTGAAAGCGTGTGTACTTATACGTACAATATGTGAGTGTGTGTCGTGAATTTGTGTGTGTGAAGGCTAAATCACAGAGGTCATGTATATAATACTACTACAGGGCTGTAGACATGACAGTCTTGTCTAACCAATGTAATTCCACTGTAACGTGATCAGGAGAAGGATTATAAGGTTATTGCATATCTCCCTCTCTGAAACACCAGCTCTCCTCTCTCACTGCCCCGCTGCCAGGGACTCAGCTAGCTGCCAGTGTGTGTGTGTGTGTGTGTGTGTGTGTGTGTGTGTGTGTGTGTGTGTGTGTGTGTGTGTGTGTGTGTGTGTGTGTGCTAATTAGCCTGGCTTCATAACCAATGCACACGTGGGTGTAGGGTTAGGGCTTTGTCAAACATACCAACTGGTTTCCCCATTTCATTTCTCCCTCTCTTTATCTCTCTCCCTCTCTCTATCCCCCCTCTCTCTCCCCCCTCTCCCCCTTGTTGGTATCAGTAGTGCAAAGAGATAATTATACAAGCCCACTGTCATCATCAGAGCTGGAGAGGAGCGAGAGCCTGTGCAGTTGAGAGATGACATCTCATGCTGTGTGTGTGTCAAAGAGAGAGAAAGGGAGGAAGAAAGAGTGGAAAGGAGCGAGGGAGGGGTGAAGTTTGTCATAATGATGTCATGTATGGTAGGGGATGGTCCATGTAATATGCTATTCTCCAGTGTATGAGCTGCACATCATATAAACATTTTCATATGTTTTGGCAGCAGTGGTTAAAAGCACAACCATTCTCTGGAATAGGATAACTCTCTCTCTCACACACACACACACACACACACACACACACACACACACACACACACACACACACACACACACACACACACACACACACACACACACACACACATGGCAAGTCTCAGTTACTCTGCGCAGCCACCTGGATTTCATTTCTAACCCCTGCTTCCCTCTCTGACCACACTGGCATGCCTGTGTGTGTGTGTGTGTGTGTGTGTGTGTGTGTGTGTGTGTGTGTGTGTGTGTGTGTGTGTGTGTGTGTGTGTGTGTGTGTGTGTGTGTGTGTGTGTGTGTGTGTGTGCGTGTGTGCGTGCGTGCGTGTGTGTGTGTGTGTGCTATCTTATTCCAGTGTGTGTGCATCCCACAGGGAACTCATACCAAGACAGTATTAGTGGAAAGAGCAATCACTGAGTCAAATTTGATCTATTTTAATTTGCATCATATCGCTGTACATGAAGACAAAGTCATAATAGTATAAACCCTGGTTCCTACATCCCACAGTGATCTCCTTTCAGAGAGAGAGGGAGAAATGTGTTCCTAACCTTGCACCAGGGATCGCAGCTGAGTAGCTGCTCCTCTTAGGAGTGGAAGCTAAAGGTCTGTGGAATGAAGAGGAGAAAGAATCCCCTCTAATGCTGTAAAGAGACTTCCATATGTAGAAGACGTGTATGAAAAAAATACCTGGCTTCAGTAGAGGCCTTGAGAGAGAGAGATAGAAAGAGAAAGAAAGGGTTAAAAGGAGAGAAATTATGAATGCTGTTGGTTGCCAAATAAATCACTATTATTGTAATAGAAAACACAGACTCTCCTTTCATCATTAAACTGAAGTTCCTCTTACCCAGAGCCTCTGTGTGTAGGAAATACTTATCCATTCATATAGCCACTCACTCTGATGGAGAATAAGGGCATTTAAAGCCATACATTATAACACCTGTCACTTTAACCACAATAAAAACCATTGTTCAAGTGTTTCCCTATTCATCACAGCTTTGATTCAATGTTTAACCGCTGGGACAGGGAGACTAAACTACATGATGTATGAGTATCCTGGTGTGTTTAGAAAATGAATTACTTCATTCTCTTTCCTCCCTTTCCCATCTCTTTCATACCTCCCCCCTCCATCTCTCTCTCTTCTCAGTGGGAGGAGATCAGCGGAGTTGACGAGCACTACACTCCCATCAGGACCTTCCAGGTGTGTAACGTGATGGAGTACAGTCAGAACAACTGGCTGAGGACCAACTGGATCCCCCGCCAGTCGGCCCAGAAGATCTACGTGGAGCTAAAGTTCACCCTGAGAGACTGTAACTCCATCCCCCTGGTCCTGGGGACCTGCAAGGAGACCTTCAACCTGCTGTACATGGAGACAGACGAGGACCAGGGCAGTCACTTCAGAGAACACCAGTTCTCTAAGATCGACACCATCGCTGCAGACGAGAGCTTCACCCAGATGGACCTGGGGGACCGCATCCTGAAGCTCAACACGGAGGTCCGGGAGGTGGGGCCTGTTACCAAGAAGGGCTTCTACCTGGCGTTCCAGGACGTGGGGGCGTGTGTGGCCCTGGTGTCAGTCAGGGTCTACTTTAAGAAGTGCCCATTCATTGTGAGGAACCTGGCCTCCTTCCCTGACACGGTGCCAATGGACTCTCAGTCATTGGTGGAGGTGAAGGGCTCGTGTGTCAATCACTCCAAGGAGGAGGAGCCACCGCGTATGTACTGTAGTACAGAGGGGGAGTGGCTAGTGCCCATAGGGAAGTGTCTGTGTAACATTGGCTATGAGGACAGAGGGAGCTCCTGCCAAGGTAAGACAGAGTTTAATGTTCACTGAATGCATTTCCTTCTTTCTTTTTCTACTTTTTTCTCCCCCTCTCTCTCCCCTTTATTTTATCTCTCTTTCACCTCCCTCCAACTCCATTGCTGAAATATACAGTAACTTCAACATAGGCTCTGAGTGTGTACAGTACCTTGTAATATTTTGAAAGCGTGGTTTCAGCTGTGGTAAAGTCCTGATCTACTGCACATGTACACACACCTTATATCTGTCGGCCATCTCTGGCCTTCGCTCTACCACTAGAAACCAGATACGGGATGTGTGTATGAGGGTTGAGAGAGGAGTTCTGTGTTTGTATATGGTAGAGGGACCAGCTTGCAGTAGTTACTGTATATCAGTGAGCTCCTCCTCACTCACCTCATCAGAACAGAGGAAGGATCATAGTTCTCTGTGTGTGTGTCTACTATTGGAGGCCGTGGAGAGAGGGGGATATCAGAGAGAAGGGTGTGTGCTGCTGAGGACTGGGTCGTGAAAGGTTACTGGGCTGGTGTTTTGGGTGTTTTGACTTGGGTGCAGGGCTGGGAAATAGGCCTGGAGAAGATGACGTATCATATGGTGTTTAAAGATATTATAATATGGGGATATAGTGTGTGTTGGTTTCAGTGGGAGCCCAGATAAATGACTACAGCGCCGACACGTCAAGAGACCATCTACTCCTCTTCTCTCCTTTCAGATGGGAAAGTGCTGTGTTGAGCGCTATGTGAAGATATTGATCTACTCTCTGTGTATTCACTATTCTATGGATGAGTGAGTGGAAGGATGAATGAGACGTTTAGTTTAATGAAAGATCAAAGCCAATCTAATAGGTCAAGTTCTGGTGTCAAGGGTAACAGAGAGAAGCTCCTTCCCTTTAAAAGGAAGACAGACAAATGGTAGTGTGAGGCAATACCTCCTGCTGCGCTCTCGCTCTCTCTTTCTCTCTCTCACTCTCTCTCCTGTCAGTGTGAGTAGTGTGAATGTTTGGGTGTATTTGACAATCTCTTATTAGTTTCACTGACGACTAATGGAGTCTAATAAGGGCTTATGTTACGCCTGTCTGTGACAGCTGCTCTGTGACACACACACACACACACACACACACACACACACACACACACACACACACACACACACACACACACACACACACACACACACACACACACACACACACACACACACACACACAGCCCCCCATGAACAGCGACAGCGAGGGGCCATGTGCGCAGCTCGTCCACCAGGCCCCTAGTGTTAACAGACAGATGAGTGTTGGGGGGCCAGTGTAATGTGCAGCGGGTAGCAGAGTGGCTAACGCAGGGAAATGTTTAGGTATCCAGACCTACTTCTCCTAGCAGTGTGTGTTAGTATAACTCTGAGTCAGATGAAGAGAAACGCTTTACTGCTATAGTTCACTGAATATTTCATGGAGTGTTTTCTTTGAGAAGTGATGCAGCATCTTCCATTTCTCTTTGCTGTGTGTGTGTGTGTGTGTGTGTGTGTGTGTGTGTGTGTGTGTGTGTGTGTGTGTGTGTGTGTGTGTGTGTGTGTGTGTGTGTGTGTGTGTGTGTATAGGTTTCAGAGTGTATTTGAAGGATTTAGTAGCGAATGTGGGGTGTTGTATTAAACTGTCATAATTATCCAGTTCCATAGCTCTGTGTGTTTGTTCAGAAATGTGTGTGGAGCTGAGGGATGTTTTCATAGTGAGGCTTCAAAAGAACACAAACAGTCCAGCTACACAGGCTTTAGCCTGCTGCCGCCTATGTGGTGTGTTTCAGTGTATATGTGTTGTGTTTCAGTGTATATGTGGTATGTTTCGGTGTATATGTGGTATGTTTCGGTATATATGTGGTATGTTTCAGTGTATATGTGGTGTGTTTCAGTGTATATGTGGTATGTTTCGGTGTATATGTGGTATGTTTCGGTGTATATGTGGTGTGTTTCAGTGTATATGGGGTATGTTTCAGTGTATATGTGGTATGTTTCGGTGTATATGTGGTATGTTTCGGTGTATATGTGGTATGTTTCAGTGTATATGTGGTATGTTTCGGTGTATATGTGGTATGTTTCAGTGTATATGTGGTGTGTTTCGGTGTATATGTGGTATGTTTCAGTGTATATGTGGTGTGTTTCGGTGTATATGTGGTATGTTTCGGTGTATATGTGGTGTGTTTCGGTGTATATGTGGTATGTTTCGGTGTATATGTGTTGTGTTTCGGTGTATATCTGGTGTGTTTCAGTGTATATGTGGTATGTTTAGTGTATATGTGGTATGTTTCGGTGTATATGTGGTGTGTTTCGGTGTATATTTGGTATGTTTCAGTGTATATGTGGTATGTTTCGGTGTATATGTGGTATGTTTCAGTGTATATGTGGTGTGTTTCAGTGTATATGTGGTATGTTTCATTGTATATCTGTTGTGTATTGGTGTATATGTGATGTGTTTCAGAGTATATGTCTCAGTGTATACAACGTGTATACGCTGTGTATATGTGTATATGTGGAGTGTTTCGGTGTATATGTGGTGTGTTTCGGTGTATATGTGGTGTGTTTCAGTGTATATGTGTGTGTTTCTTTGTGTGTGCATACACGTGTGTGTGTGTGTGTGTGAGTGCATTCAAGCATTGTCTGCTAGCATTAAGAACAAAGCTCAATGTACTTAAAGTCCTTTGCCAGTAATGTAACGTTGTCTGAGTACTGAAGGTCACCTCCCTCAGGGGGGTCTCACTTAACTGGATCTCAACCTTGTAGTAGGCTCTATCTGCTTCAGCCATAGAGAGATGATGGGTAGACACCTTATCATGCTAGTAACAAACAGCAGTTCAGTGCAGTTTTGTGGACAGACATTGTCGACCAGTGGAGTGGAGTGACACTGTCCTCTGATGTTACAATGGACCAGAGTAGGTGATCTAGCACCTATTTACCATCAGTGTAAGTCCTCCAAACTTAATTTGACCTTAAAACAGCAAACACAGGCCGCTCAGAAGCCAGCCGGATGTGTGTGTCACAGTGTGTGTGTGTGTGTGTCAGCAGCTGTTCGCCAGTTCCTCTGAGAGAGACGAGGGTTTACATTCCTGTTGGATTTACCAAGAAACACAGTCCCCACACACACTAGTCCTTATTACTTATCAGACACACACACGCACTCACACACACACACATGCACGCACGCACGCACACACACGCACTGTTCCCAGTTCTGAGCAATATATTGGTGCTGATCTATCAGTTCATGTGATGTTAGCTGTTGTTTCTACCCTGTCTTAGTTTATGTGTACGTGTGTGTGAAAGAAAGAGCACTCTACATTTATCTTAGAAGTGGTTAAGATGACTGTAGAGAGACTGATTGGTCTCTTCGTCTAAACACTGATGTTCATTAGCCAGATCATCTCCAGATCATCTGTAACACAACAATGGGCCAGTACTGGCTCTCTATGTCAATATGGGCTCTGGTCATTATGGAGTTGCAACTGTGTAGCGATTTGATCTGGAGATATTTCGGCATGTTTTGGGTCTTCTTTTAGGCTGTGTGGGGGGTGTTGCCATGGAGGAAAACAGCAAGACTGCTCACTATTGCTCACACACTGTGTGTGTGTGTGTGTGTGTTCATGTGTGTTGAGCAGTTTGGGTCTCTCAGAATGCCAGCTCAAGCGAGTTCATGCCTAACACAGCGGACGCAAAGACAGAAAATACATACACACAGAGGTCACACACTGGCCTTAGTCATACACGTGGCCTTTAGTTTGAGTGAAACAGGCTCTGACATGTTTGTGTTGCATTGAAGGCAAGGTTGGGTATGTTACTTTCTAAATGTAATCCATTACAGTTACTAGTTACCTGTAATTAGTAACATAACGTTTGGATTACTCAAATTCAGTAACATAATCATACTTTCAGTTACTTTTAGATTACGTTCCCCTGAAAAGGTGCTGGTTAGCGGTTTTCGTCAATAATCTTGTTCTGAGGGCCTCCCAAGTGGTGCAGCGGTCTAAGGCACTGCATCGCAGTGCTAGAGGTGTCACTTCAGACCCGGGTTCGATCCCAGGCTGTCATAGCCGGCCGCAACCGGGTGACTGAGACGGCGCGCAATTGGCCCAGTATTGTCCGGGTAAGGGAAGGTTTGACCGCCCGGGATGTCCTTGTTCCATTGCGCTCTGCAGAGTAGTCACTAGCTGGCACAGCCATAAATTCAGACTTTAAACTTAACATAATCTTAGCACTAACCGTAACCACACTGCTAACCCTAATGCCTTAAGTTAAGCACATTTTTGTTTTCATAATTTTTACAATATAGCCAATTTTGACTTTGCAGCTGGCCCATCTAGTGGAAATCCCTCAGTTCTGCCTCAAGGACAACTCATCCCAATAAATGTCAACCTGCTTAAGAGCCATTAGAAGAAGACAAAAATGTATTTTACCAATTGAACAACATCCATTGCAGGATAAATCAATGTTAGAGTTTACCAGTGTTGGGGAGTAGTAAACTACATTTAGTTCAACTAGTAATTTAATTACATTTTGCAGTAGTAGCATGGTGGTAGTTGAACTAAATGTAATTATTGGTAGTGTTTTCAGTAGTTACTTACTTATTAACCATGTAGTGGTGTAGCTAACTGGAATTACACACTACTATTTTTTCTACTAAATAAAATAAGTATGCAAGAATGTTTTTTCTTTTTTGGCATCAGACCTGCCTAATTCTCACTTGAAAGACTTTTTGTGTCCCTAATTTGAACCTTTTTTATTTAATAGGCTAAATTACACATTCTGTTAACATCTGTCTCCAGCGTGATCTGTTCTTGCAATTTGTAGTCTATCACATTTCAGATTTAGATATGATAATTTTTTCAGGAAGTAGTTTGGATGTTGTGAACTAGTAACTTCAGTTAAGGAAGCTACAGTATAGGGTAGCTTTAATGTAGCTTAACTTCTTCCAATGTCAATTAATTGGTAGCTTCCCCAACACTGGTGTTTACATAGCTAGCCATAAATGAATGTTGGATTTTACTTCATGGTGTTGGATTCTGGGTGAAACGTTGAACATTGTTATACTCAGAAGTATAGGAACATTAGTTACATAAGACACATGAGGGGTTGTCACGATCGTCTAAAGGAGTGGACCAAAGCACAGCGTGGTAAGTGTTCATCGTAGTATTTATTTACCTCAGAACACTACAAACAAAAGGAATCAACAATGAATACGACCGTAACGTCTTGTAGGCTAAACAAGCAGTACAAAATGAAGATCTGACAACTACAGGTGGGGAAAGGCTGCCTAAGTATGATTCCTAATCAGAGACAATGATAGACAGCTGCCTCTGATTAGGAACCATACTCGGCTCAAAACAAAGAAATAGACACCATAGAATGCCCACCCCACACCCTGACCTAACCACATAGAGAAACAAACCGTCTCTCTCAGGTCAGGGCGTGACAGGGGTGCCATAATGAAGCTTGAGTGCAGGGAACACGATTGCATGTGTCACTACTGATAAGGGGAGAAACCGTTATTAGAACCTAACAATGGGTTGGTTTTGTAGGCTTCTTCTAACCCATTGCTTTCTACTACAGCTAATAATATGATTAGGCTATATGTTTACATTAAAAAAACAAAGTCTATCAGATTTCCAGTCCCAGTCTGAGGTCCTGAGCGCTCTGGAACAGGTTTTCATCAAGGATCTCTCTGTACTTTGCTCCATTCTTCTTTCTCTCGATCCTGACTAGTCTCCCAGTCCCTAAGGCTGAAAAACATTCCCACAGCATGATGCTGCCACCACCATGCTTCACCGTAGGGATGGTGCCAGGTTTCCTCCAGATGTGACGCTTGGCATTCAGGCCAAAGAGTTCATGTTGGTTACATCAGACTAGAGAATCTTGTTTCTCATGGTCTGAGAGTCCTTTAGGTGCCTTTTGGCAAACTCCAAGCGGGCTGTCATGCGCCATTTACTGAGGAGTGGCTTCCGTCTGGTCACTCTACTATAACGGCCTGATTGGTGGAGTGCTACAGAGATGGTTGTCCTTCTGGAAGGTTCTCCCATCTCCACAAAGGAACTCTGGATCTCTATCAGAGTGACCATCAGGTTCTTGGTCACCTTCCTGACCAAGGCCCTTCTCCCCCGATTGCTCAGTTTGGCCAGGCGGCCAGCTCTAGAAAGAGTCTTGGTGGTTCCAAACTTCTTCCATTTAGTAATGATGGAGGCCACTGTGTTCTTGGTGCAGACATTTTTTGGTACCCTTCCCCAGATCTGTGCCTCGATACACTCCTGTCTCGGACCGTTATGAACAATTCCTTTGACCTCATGGCTTGGTTTTTGCGTCCACTATGAACTGTGGGACCTTATATAGACAGGCATATGCCTTCCCAAATCATGTCCAATCAATTCAATTTACCACAGGTGGACTCCAATCAAGTTGTAGAAACTTGTGGCCCAGTTGGTAGAGCATGGTGTGTGCAACGCCAGTGTTGTGGGTTTGATTCCCATGGGGGGCCAGTACAAAAAAAAATGCATGAAATGTATGTATTCACTACTGTAAGTTGATCTGGATAAGAGCGCCTGCTAAATGACTAAAATGTAAAATGATCAATGGAAACAGGATGTACCTGAGCTCAATTTCGAGTTTCATAGCAAAGGGGTTGAATACTTCTAAATAAGGTATTTTGGTTTCCTGTTTAATACATTTGCAAACATTTCTAGAAACCTGTTTTCGCTTTGTCATTATTGGATATTGTGTGTGGATTGATAAGGAAAAAAAGTAATTTAATCAATTTCAGAATAAAGCTGTAATGTAACAAAATGTTGAAAAAGTCAAGGGGACTGAATACTTTTGGAATGCGCTGTAGATTATCCAAATAGTTTCTCCTGAGCATAACCCAAAAAGAAAGTACTTATTAGCCTACTCGCTTGTTTATGATTTTGTTGGCATGAAGGACTCATTGGGCTCATTGCTTCAAGTTAAAAAATAAATGTTGCTCTCGGAATGGCATGCTTTGAGAACTACCAAAAACTGTGCAAGTGCCATAATCTTCGTCTTTTGATGAGGAGAAATCATTGGACCAATACGCAGCGTGGTAAGTGTCCATACTTATACTTTTATTTTTTAAACGTGAACACTAAAGAAACCGACCGACAGTCCTGTAAGGCTACACAGCTATACATGGAACAACCACCCACAAACACAAGAGAAAATAAAGACATTTAAATATGGCCTCCAATTAGAAGCAACGACAACCAGCTGCTTCTAATTGGAGGTCGTTCCCAAAACTAACATATAAATAGACAAACTAGAAAACCCACATAGAAATAGAAAACATAGAACATAAACCAAAAACCCCGAAACACACAAAACAAACACACCCCTGCCACGTCCTGACCAACTACAATAACAAAATGACCCCATTTACTGGTCAGGACGTGACAGCAAGTGAGAAGTTTTTTTGCCAGTATAGAGCAGAATAGCACAGGGGAGTTTAGAAGGGAGGAACTTCCTCAAGATTCTATTTCGTAGGCTGGGATCCGCACTGCAAATGTTGCTTTCTACTGGTTGCAAAAACAATGATTTATAACCAGCTTAAATTTCTTGAATTCAATCATTATTGGGTTAAAATACACTTACATGTATACATTTGTGAACAGCCATCCACAACAACCACAACCCGTAAGGCGCAAATATCTAATTGAGAGAGCAGCAGTGTGATTCACATCAATGTGCTATGAAGATATTAATAATAAGTTATATCCGTATTACCCGTAGGCTACACCACTGCTGTCATCCTTACCTCCAAGTGTTTATTCAAGTTGGATAATCTTTGGATGCCGACAGCAGTCGCACCATTGGAACACATACTGTAGCTTGGACTGTAGCCTACAAAAGCCTACTCCTGCTCTTTTCCCTCGATCCATCAAAGGCACTTGGTGTGTCATCCTAGTGGTCTCTGATTTGTGGTCAGACTCGCTCAGGTGGAACAAACTCAAACTTGCACCTTTTTTCAATGCTGATTTGAATGTCATTGAGAAAACAAAAAGGTGTCAAAAAATGTTTTGTCACATCCTTTCTGAATTTAAAAGTAATATTAGAAGTAATCTGTAATCTGATTACAGTATTCTTTCTGGTATCGTAACGGATTCCACTTACAATTGTTTTGTAATCCGTTACTCCCCAAACCTGATTGGAAGTACACACTCAAACACAATGGGTTACTGATTGCCTCGAAGAAAACACACACATTAAAACACTCTGGCACAGACCCTACCAGAGCTAATGGTGCTTCTTCCAGCCTCAATGAGGAGCGCTGAGGTGGACTGAAGCGGTTTCTGAATTGGTCTAAACTTGTTGGAAATAGTTTGTAATGGACTCACAGTAAATGCTCTGTGGTGATCTTTGGTGGTCTGTAGTGGACTGGAGCAATCTGGAGTCGACCAAATAGGCTGTAGGGGTCAGAATGACGCAGGCCTGGCCCAATAGCTCATGGTCCCGGTTATAGAATCAAAGTCTAACATGCGTGCCTGAATCTTTTTGTGTGTGTGTGTGTGTGAGAGAGAGCAGAGGGAAAAACGCTTAGCGAGAGGGTGAGGAGTGGTGTAAAAAAAGTGGTGTTCAATTGACAAGTACGCGCACACACATATGCACACGCAAACACACACACACACACACGCAAACACACACACAGATACACCCCCCCCCCCCCACACACACACACACACACACACACACACACACACACACACACACACACACACACACACACACACACACACACACACACACACACACACGGACACAGTCCTACTCTACTCCCTAGATCACTATGATTCTTGGTCCTGGTGTTATATAAGTGACAGCATCTCTAGAAGAAGAACATGCACATGTTAGCGCTAGTGATAAAGTTGCTCCAGAACTTCAGCCCCGTTGTTCTTGCAGTAGAGTGTGTGTGTTGTGGTTCTTGCAGTAGAGTGTGTGTGTTGTGGTTCTTGCAGTAGAGTGTGTGTGTTGTGGTTCTTGCAGTAGAGTGTGTGTGTTGTGGTTCTTGCAGTAGAGTGTGTGTGTTGTGGTTCTTGCAGTAGAGTGTGTGTGTTGTGGTTCTTGCAGTAGAGTGTGTGTGTTGTGGTTCTTGCAGTAGAGTGTGTGTGTTGTGGTTCTTGCAGTAGAGTGTGTGTGTTGTGGTTCTTGCAGTAGAGTGTGTGTGTGTTGTGGTTCTTGCAGTAGAGTGTGTGTGTTGTGGTTCTTGCAGTAGAGTGTGTGTGTTGTGGTTCTTGCAGTAGAGTGTGTGTGTTGTGGTTCTTGCAGTAGAGTGTGTGTGTTGTGGTTCTTGCAGTAGAGTGTGTGTGTTGTGGTTCTTGCAGTAGAGTGTGTGTGTTGTGGTTCTTGCAGTAGAGTGTGTGTGTTGTGGTTCTTGCAGTAGAGTGTGTGTGTGTTGTGGTTCTTGCAGTAGAGTGTGTGTGTTGTGGTTCTTGCAGTAGAGTGTGTGTGTTGTGGTTCTTGCAGTAGAGTGTGTGTGTTGTGGTTCTTGCAGTAGAGTGTGTGTGTTGTGGTTCTTGTAGTAGAGTGTGTGTGTTGTGGTTCTTGCAGTAGAGTGTGTGTGTTGTGGTTCTTGCAGTAGAGTGTGTGTGTTGTGGTTCTTGCAGTAGAGTGTGTGTGTGTTGTGGTTCTGCAGTAGAGTGTGTGTGTTGTGGTTCTTGCAGTAGAGTGTGTGTGTTGTGGTTCTTGCAGTAGAGTGTGTGTGTTGTGGTTCTTGCAGTAGAGTGTGTGTGTTGTGGTTCTGCAGTAGAGTGTGTGTGTTGTGGTTCTTGCAGTAGAGTGTGTGTGTTGTGGTTCGTGCAGTAGAGTGTGTGTGTTGTGGTTCTTGCAGTAGAGTGTGTGTGTTGTGGTTCTTGCTAGCGTCTCTAACCTCCTCTGTCACGCTGGCTCAGCATTGGGTCCATCTCCTCCTAAGCCTCACTGGCCGGTGTGTGAGTGTAACCTCAGCTGGAGAGAGCATTGTGCATTCAGAGGCCATTCATAGTCTCCCAGGGTTTTTTAACAGCAACAAGGACTTTTCACTAACGCTTTTCTAGTGAGGAGTTGTGTGGACGTGTGTCTTTGGGATTTGTTAGCCTGTATGTGATTTCACCTGGACTGGTTAGGGCTTGACACCTTAGCTAGCAGCGAATGTTGCTCTCACCTATAATAACACACACATGCACACACGCACACACACACACACACATGCACACGCACACACACGTTCACTTTCCTACTGAGACCACTGTCATTTAGACTGTTATACAAGAGCCCTTTCCACATCAGATTGTGCATATCATTTACGAGTTGGCCCCACTTATTTCTGAACATCTTTGCTTGATGTCTTTTGTGGTGGGATATCTCATGAATTGATGGGATGTATTTAGGTGAGCAGACACCTGGGGTGTTTGATTTGTGAGTTGCCCTTCGTGCCTGCTCCCATATTCAATAATTATTATGTATCTCTTTGTGGCTAATTTGTATTACAGGTAGACCCCACTGAAGAGGGCTGTAAAGTCGAAACGTCTGTGTACGCTTTCCCCGATGCAGTAAAAAAATCCAAAGTGTTGAATAATGAAGTCAACTTCATGCAGCATCTTTTTGAGTGCGAACCAATTACACCTCTTTGTTAGCAAAGCCCTTTCCCAAGTCTACCAAAGCCATGGAATTATATTGTTCCTAAAGCGAGGTCATTTCCCACATGGAAGCTATCAGAGCCTGTGACTCACTCTGTGTGTGTGTGTGTCACTGGTTTCTCTATCAGTGACAGGGACACTCTCTGGTTATCCTGCACGTACGTACCCGACCCGGGGTTGTTTCCATCCTAAACCCCCAGCATGACTGTTTCCATGGACCTAGATGACTCCACCATGGGCCTGATCACACAGAGAATATACCTAGATTACTCCATCATGGGCCTGATCACACAGAGAATATACCTAGATGACTCCACCATGGGCCTGATCACACAGAGAATATACCTAGATGACTCCACCATGGGCCTGATCACACAGAGAATATACCTAGATGACTCCACCATGGGCCTGATCACACAGAGAATATACCTAGATGACTCCACCATGGGCCTGATCACACAGAGAATATACCTAGATTACTCCACCATGGGCCTGATCACACAGAGAATATACCGAGATGACTCCACCATGGGCCTGATCACACAGAGAATATACCTAAGTGACTCCACCATGGGCCTGATCACACAGAGAATATACCTAGATGACTCCACCATGGGCCTGATCACACAGTGAATATACCTAGATGACTCCACCATGGGCCTGATCACACAGAGAATATACCTAAGTGACTCCACCATGGGCCTGATCACACAGAGAATATACCTAGATGACTCCACCATGGGCCTGATCACACAGTGAATATACCTAGATGACTCCACCATGGTCCTGGATCAGAGCAGCAGAGCTCAGGGTTCCACAAGGTCAGTCTTCTATCACATACTGTGAACCTAGTACCAGTAGTGTGTTAACAGCTTTAGGTATACTCTGAGACCGTATTACCAAAACCTACCATTTCTGACATCCAAGGGGAACTGTCCATGGCATAAGTAAAGGAGATTGATTGATAGTGATCTGTGTCCGATCGATAACTCTCCTCCAGCTACCACATTTGTGTTGAGACAGAGTTCAGATAAATCCCTCACAGTGACTGTAGACTATATCTGAATGTATTCTGCTGTGTGTGTGTGTGTGTGTGTGTGTGTGTGTGTGTGTGTGTGTGTGTGTGTGTGTGTGTGTGTGTGTGTGTGAGAGAGAGTGTTTTTGAGGGGAATGCAGATGGCAAGACGCCCCAAACACAGAAAATAAACAGCAACAGGCACAAACCCCTCCAGAGATATTTGACTTTTTGAGAATCCTCTCAACCCCATTCTACCGAAGCAAACTAATTAAAGTGTTTGCAGCCCACAGCAATAACACTGTCTCCAGTCTGCAGTGGCTGGGGGGCTCCAGAGGGAGAGAGAAGCCGTCTACGGTACATAACACAGAGTTCAGATCCCAAACATAGAGGTTTTATTAAAGACTCCATTCAGCCAGTCTAAACCAGGAATAAACCACTGTGAGGAGAAAACAGAACAATAGTCTCCAGGCAACACCAGTGTGTGTGTGAGGGCCCCTGGCCCCCTGCCCCAGTGTTGTCTGTCTCTAGATCCTGGGCCAGGCCCCATACACAAGAGGAGGGCTTATTCAATATTTGATCAGGTTATCTTCTAGAAAAGGCTGACAGGGCTTGGGGCTAGACAGTAGGCCATGCAGTACCTCTCCACAGCAGGCTCTGGTTGTCTGGTTCCTATGGTGCTGTTGACTTTAAAGCTGCTAACTACAGGCCAGGAATGCATCCCTGGCCCAGGAGAGGTTTTGTGGGGGAGAAGGAGAAGGGAGAGGGTAGGAAGAGAGGGGTGGAGGGGGGAGACCCCCAGTGCTGGGTGGGGTGCAGGTTAGAGGTGGGGGTGACAGAGATGGATGTAGGGGGGTATTTGGGGAGACCCCCAGTGCTGGGTGGGGTGCAGGTTAGAGGTGGGGGTGACAGAGATGGATGAGAGCAGGACACAACCTCACACTCACCCAGAACAGCGGGAGACAGGCTCTTTCTGACAGACACAGGGGGAGGTGGGGTAAGTAAGAGGTAGACAGGTAAGAGGTAGACAGGGGAGGGTAAGAGGTAGACAGGTAAGAGGGAGACAGGTAAGAGGGAGACAGGGGAGGGTAAGAGGTAGACAGGTAAGAGGTAGACAGGGGAGGGTAAGAGGTAGACAGGTAAGAGGGAGACAGGTAAGAGGGAGACAGGGAGGGTAAGAGGGAGACAAGTAAGAGGGAGAGAGGGGAGGGTAAGAGGTAGACAGGTAAGTGGGAGACAGGGGAGGGTAAGAGGTAGACAGGTAAGAGGGAGACAGGGGAGGGTAAGAGGTAGACAGGTAAGAGGTAGACAGGTAAGAGGGAGACAGGTAAGAGGGAGACAGGGGAGGGTAAGAGGGAGACAGGTAAGAGGGAGACAGGGGAGGGTAAGAGGGAGACAAGTAAGAGGGAGAGAGGGGAGGGTAAGAGGTAGACAGGTAAGTGGGAGACAGGGGAGGGTAAGAGGTAGACAGGTAAGAGGGAGACAGGGGAGGGTAAGAGGTAGACAGGTAAGAGGTAGACAGGTAAAAGGTAGACAACTAAGAGGTAGACAGGTAAGAGGGAGACAGGGGAGGGTAAGAGGTAGACAGGTAAGAGGTAGACAGGTAAGAGGGAGACAGGGGAGGGTAAGAGGTAGACAGGTAAGAGGGAGACAGGTAAGAGGGAGACAGGGGAGGGTAAGAGGTAGACAGGTAAGAGGGAGACAGGTAAGAGGGAGACAGGTAAGAGGGAGACAGGTAAACGGTAGACAAGTAAGAGGTAGACAGGTAAGAGTGAGACAGGTAAGATGTAGACAGGTAAGAGGGAGACAGGTAAGAGGTAGACAGGGGAGGGTAAGAGGGAGACAGGTAAGAGGTAGACAGGGGAGGGTAAGAGGTAGACAGGTAAGAGGGAGACAGGTAAGAGGGAGACAGGGGAGGGTAAGAGGTAGACAGGTAAGAGGGAGACAGGTAAACGGTAGACAAGTAAGAGGTAGACAGGTAAGAGGGAGACAGGTAAGATGTAGACAGGTAAGAGGGAGACAGGTAAGAGGGAGACAGGGGAGGGTAAGAGGGAGACAGGTAAGAGGGAGACAGGGGAGGGTAAGAGGTAGACAGGTAAGAGGTAGACAGGTAAGAGGGAGACAGGTAAGAGGGAGACAGGGTATGGTAAGAGGTAGACAGGGGAGGGTAAGAGGTAGACAGGTAAGAGGGAGACAGGTAAGAGGGAGACAGGGGAGGGTAAGAGGGAGACAGGTAAGAGGGAGAGAGGGGAGGGTAAGAGGTAGACAGGTAAGTGGGAGACAGGGGAGGGTAAGAGGTAGACAGGTAAGAGGGAGACAGGGGAGGGTAAGAGGTAGACAGGTAAGAGGTACACAGGTAAAAGGTAGACAACTAAGAGGTAGACAGGTAAGAGGGAGAGAGGGGAGGGTAAGAGGTAGACAGGTAAGTGGGAGACAGGTAAGAGGGAGACAGGTAAGAGGGAGACAGGTATGAGGGAGACAGATAAGAGGGAAACAAGTAAGCGGGAGACAGGTAAGAGGGAGACAGGGGAGGGTAAGAGGGAGACAGGTAAGAGGGAGACATGTAAGAGGGAGACAGGGGAGGGTAAGAGGGAGACAGGTAAGAGGGAGACAGGTTAGAGGGAGACAGGTAAGAGGGAGACAGGGGAGGGTAAGAGGTAGATAGGTAAGAGGGAGACAGGTAAGAGGGAGACAGGTTAGAGGTAGACAGTTAAGAGGGAGACAGGTATGCATCCCTGGCCAGGGAGAGTGATCCGCAATAATTAATTGATGACAAATACTTTACTCAGTAAGGTAGGTCACTCCCATAAAATTCTATGGTCACTTCCACTAAGGCCTACTTTGAATTGTGGATGTACCAGGTTTATATGCGCTGTGTGCAATAGCCTGGGGACGAGGTTATGTGATTTCTGACAGAACTGTTATTAATTAGTAGTCCGGCTATGAGGCCTGTGTATCTTTTTCTGTCTGTACAGCTATGAGGTCTGTGTATCTTTTTCTGTCTGTACAGCTATGAGGCCTGTGTATCTTGTTCTGCCTGTACAGCTATGAGGCCTGTGTATCTTGTTCTGCCTGACAGCTATGAGGCCTGTGTATCTTGCTGTGCATGTACAGCTATGAGGCCTGTGTGGCTGCTGTGTGTTGCCTGTGTATTGCTTTCACATGTTTCTGGAACGGGATGTGGATGCCTGTGGTTATGGAGAAATGTTGAAGTAAGCAAGGAGCAGGAAATGATGCAGAGCGATGTCAGGTTTTGGTTGACGATTCAACAATCATCAATCAGCATGTACAGCAGGGTTACAGATGGAGAGCTGAGAGCAGAAGTAACATTCTACAGTACTGTATCCCTCAGCTGACACCGTCAACTTCCACTTCCAACTCACTGCAGCTTGAGATGTGTGTGTGTGTGTGTCCTTGACCTCGCTGTGTGAAGTGTGCTGTGTATATTGTTGTCTCCTATGTCTTAATCAGGTTTGTAGGTAACACTCCACTGGGATCTGTGTGTGAACAGAGGCAGTGAGTTTGAGCCATGGGAGAGAGGGAGAAAGTGAGAGAGGCATGATGGTCGATCCATGGTGAGAGGTCACGTCTCTCTCAACATGACAGTGTGGTGGTTGTCCACCAATCAGCAGAAAATGTCACCGTCACGCTGCATCGTGGAGGAATGGACAGATCGCAGAATAAACTAGATCTTTCCATCTGTCTCCATCAGCCAGGAAACTATCTGACCCAAGGATGCAGTTTGTTCCTCAGTCCAGTCATCACTTTAGGGAGAGCTGTGTGTATGTGTGTGTGTGTGTGTGTGTGTGTGTGTGTCCTCAGCTGATTAAAGCCGGTCAGGCCTCAGTGATCAGGCATTTAGCCATCTCTCCAGTCTGAATGCCAAACACAACAGAGTATGCCCAGACCAGCCATGTGTGGAGACCGGCCAAGCTGATAGACAGAGGAGAAACCTGGGGAAGAGGGGATGGAGGGAAACCATCAGGCTGTGTTCACTAAGAATAAATAAAAGACAAAGCTTTGTAATGGAAAACAGAACTAAGTGTTCTGGATAAGTTCAGTTATAATCACCTCATGAACATAATCCTGGACTAGAGGTCATGAACATAACCCTGGACTAGAGGTCATGAACATAACCCTGGACTAGAGGTCATGAACATAACCCTGGACTAGAGGTCATGAACATAACCCTGGACTAGAGGTCATGAACATAACCCTGGACTAGAGGTCATGAACATAACCCTGGACTAGAGGTAATGAACATAACCCTGGACTAGAGGTCATGAACATAACCCTGGACTAGAGGTAGTGAACATAACCCTGGACTAGAGGTAGTGAACATAACCCTGGACTAGAGGTAATGAACATAACCCTGGACTAGAGGTCATGAACATAACCCTGGACTAGAGGTAGTGAACATAACCCTGGACTAGAGGTAATGAACATAACCCTGGACTAGAGGTAGTGAACATAACCCTGGACTAGAGGTAGTGAACATAACCCTGGACTAGAGGTAGTGAACATAACCCTGGACTAGAGATAGTGAACATAACCCTGGACTAGAGGTAATGAACATAACCCTGGACTAGAGGTAATGAACATAACCCTGGACTAGAGGTAATGAACATAACCCTGGACTAGAGGTAATGAACATAACCCTGGACTAGAGGTAATGAACATAACCCTGGACTAGAGGGTAGTGAACCTAACCCTGGACTAGAGGTAGTGAACATAACCCTGGACTAGAGGTAATGAACATAACCCTGGACTAGAGGTAATGAACATAACCCTGGACTAGATGTAATGAACATAACCCTGGACTAGAGGTATTGAACATAACCCTGGACTAGAGGTATTGAACATAACCCTGGACTAGAGGTCATGAACATAACCCTGGACTAGAGGTCATGAACATAACCCTGGACTAGAGGTAATGAACATAACCCTGGACTAGAGGTAATGAACATAAACCTGGACTAGAGGTAGTGAACATAACCCTGGACTAGAGGTAATGAACATAACCCTGGACTAGAGGTAATGAACATAACCCTGGACTAGAGGTAGTGAACATAACCCTGGACTAGAGGTAATGAACATAACCCTGGACTAGAGGTAATGAACATAACCCTGGACTAGAGGTAATGAACATAACCCTGGACTAGAGGTAATGAACATAACCCTGGACTAGAGGTAGTGAACATAACCCTGGACTAGAGGTAATGAACATAACCCTGGACTAGAGGTAATGAACATAACTCTGGACTAGAGGTAGTGAACATAACCCTGGACTAGAGGTAATAAACATAACCCTGGACTAGAGGTAATGAACATAACCCTGGACTAGAGGTAATGAACATAACCCTGGACTAGAGGTAATGAACATAACCCTGGACTAGAGGTATTGAACATAACCCTGGACTAGAGGTAGTGAACATAACCCTGGACTAGAGGTAGTGAACATAACCCTGGACTAGAGGTAATGAACATAACCCTGGACTAGAGGTATTGAACATAACCCTGGACTAGAGGTCTTCTAAGCAGAGATTTAGTGTTGATTTTAGATCTACTTCTTGGTGGTGCTTCTGCAGAATGAAGCTTTTTCACAGACCACATGGTATCCCACCTTATTCAGTCATCCTCTTCATTCCCTTCATCTCTCCCTCCTTCCTTCCCTCCTTCCATCTCTGCATCTCTCCTGGACCTAGAGGACAAAGCTGTGACATAGCTCTTCACAGCAGCTCTGTCTTTGTGACTATCCACCCCACAACTGACCCTGAAATCTATCCTCTCTCTATACTCTCTCTATACTCTCTCTATACTCTCTCTATCCTCTCTCTATCCTCTCTCTATCCTCTCTCTATCCTCTCTCTATACTCTCTCTACCCTCTCTCTATCCTCTCTCTATACTCTCTCTATACTCTCTCTATCCTCTCTCTATACTCTCTCTACCCTCTCTATACTCTCTCTATCCTCTCTCTATACTCTCTATACTCTCTCTATCCTCTCTCTATCCTCTCTCTATCCTCTCTCTATACTCTCTCTACCCTCTCTATACTCTCTCTATCCTCTCTCTATACTCTCTCTATCCTCTCTCTATACTCTCTCTACCTCTCTCTATCCTCTCTCTATACTCTCTCTACCTCTCTCTATATTCTCTCTATCCTCTCTCTACCTCTCTCTATCCTCTCTCTATCCTCTCTCTACCTCTCTCTACCTCTCTCTATACTCTCTCTACCTCTCTCTATACTCTCTCTATACTCTCTCTATCCTCTCTCTATCCTCTCTCTATCCTCTCTCTACCTCTCTCTATACTCTCTCTATACTCTCTATACTCTCTCTATCCTCTCTCTACCTCTCTCTATCCTCTCTCTATACTCTCTCTATCCTCTCTCTATCCTCTCTCTACCTCTCTGTATACTCTCTCTATCCTCTCTCTACCTCTCTCTATACTCTCTCTATCCTCTCTCTATACTCTCTCTATCCTCTCTCTATCCTCTCTCTATCCTCTCTCTATCCTCTCTCTACCTCTCTCTATACTCTCTCTATACTCTCTATACTCTCTCTATCCTCTCTCTACCTCTCTCTACCTCTCTCTATACTCTCTCTACCTCTCTCTATACTCTCTCTATACTCTCTCTATCCTCTCTCTATCCTCTCTCTATCCTCTCTCTACCTCTCTCTATACTCTCTCTATACTCTCTATCCTCTCTCTATCCTCTCTCT
>NC_042976.1:24389112-24406612 GCF_901001165.1 Salmo trutta | reverse complement strand
GTGTTCAGCTTGACTGTAATAGTATTGTCCTCAGCTCCACTGTCCTCCCTGCTAGCCTCTAACCCAACAGCCCACAGCCCATCAACTCTCCAGCCTCCTGCTAGCCTCTAACCCAACAGCGCATCCACCCTCCAGACTCCCTGCTAGCCTCTAACCCAACAGCCCACAGCGCATCCACCCTCCAGCCTCCCTGCTAGCCTCTAACCAAACAGCCCACAGCCCATCAACCCTCCAGTCTCCTGCTAGTCTCTAACCCAACAGTCCATCAACCCTCCAGCCTCCTGCTTCTCTAACCCAACAGCCCATCAACCCTCCAGCCTCCTGCTAGTCTCTAACCCAACAGCCCATCCACCCTCTAGCCTCCCTGCTAGCCTCTAACCCAACAGCCCACAGCCCATCAACCCTCCCGTCTCCTGCTAGCCTCTAACCCAACAGTCCATCCACCCTCCAGCCTCCCTGCTAGCCTCTAACCCAACAGCCCACAGCCCATCAACTCTCCAGCCTCCTGCTAGCCTCTAACCCAACAGCGCATCCACCCTCCAGCCTCCCTGCTAGCCTCTAACCCAACAGCCCACAGCGCATCCACCCTCCAGCCTCCCTGCTAGCCTCTAACCCAACAGCCCACAGCCCATCAACTCTCCAGACTCCTGCTAGTCTCTAACCCAACAGTCCATCAACCCTCCAGCCTCCTGCTAGTCTCTAACCCAACAGCCCATCAACCCTCCAGCCTCCTGCTAGCCTCTAACCCAACAGCCCATCAACCCTCCAGCCTCCTGCTAGGCTCTAACCCAACAGCCCACAGCCCATCAACTCTCCAGCCTCCTGCTAGTCTCTAACCCAACAGCCCACAGCCCATCAACCCTCCAGCCTCCTGCTAGTCTCTAACCCAACAGCGCATCCACCCTCCAGCCTCCTGCTAGACTCTAACCCAACAGCCCATCAACTCTCCAGCCTCCTGCTAGCCTCTAACCCAACAGCGCATCCACCCTCCAGCCTCCTGCTAGCATCTAACCCAACAGCCCACAGCCCATCAACCCTCCAACCTCCTGCTAGTCTCTAACCCAACAGTCCATCAACCCTCCAGCCTCCTGCTAGTCTCTAACCCAACAGCCCATCAACCCTCCAGCCTCCTGCTAGCCTCTAACCCAACAGCCCATCAACCCTCCAGCCTCCTGCTAGTCTCTAACCCAACAGCCCATCAACCCTCCAGCCTCCTGCTAGCCTCTAACCCAACAGCCCATCAACCCTCCAGCCTCCTGCTAGTCTCTAACCCAACAGCCCATCAACCCTCCAGCCTCCTGCTAGCCTCTAACCCAACAGTCCATCAACCCTCCAGCCTCCTGCTAGCCTCTAACCCAACAGCCCATCAACCCTCCAGCCTCCTGCTAGCCTCTAACCCAACAGCCCATCAACCCTCCAGCCTCCTGCTAGCCTCTAACCCAACAGCCCACAGCCCATCAACCCTCCCGCCTCCTGCTAGTCTCTAACCGAACAGCCCATCAACCCTCCAGCTTCCTGCTAGCCTCTAACCCAACAGGCCATCAACCCTCCAGCCTCCTGCTAGTCTCTAACCCAACAGCCCATCAACCCTCCAGCCTCCTGCCAGCCTCTAACCCAACAGCCCATCAACCCACCAGACTCCTGCTAGTCTCTAACCCAACAGCCCATCAACCCTCCAGCCTCCTGCTAGCCTCTAACCCAACAGCCCATCAACCCTCCAGCCTCCTGCTAGTCTCTAACCCAACAGCCCATCAACCCTCCAGCCTCCTGCTAGTCTCTAACCCAACAGCCCACAGCCCATCAACCCTCCAGCCTCCTGCTAGACTCTAACCCAACAGCCCACAGCCCATCAACCCTCCAGCCTCCTGCTAGTCTCTAACCCAACAGCCCACAGCCCATCAACCCTCCAGCCTCCTGCTAGACTCTAACCCAACAGCGCATCCACCCTCCAGTCTCCCTGCTAGCCTCTAACCCAACAGCCCACAGCCCATCAAACCTCCAGCCTCCTGCTAGACTCTAACCCAACAGCCCACAGCCCATCAACTCTCCAGCCTCCTGCTAGCCTCTAACCCAACAGCGCATCCACCCTCCAGTCTCCCTGCTAGCCTCTAACCCAACAGCCCACAGCCCATCAACTCTCCAGCCTCCTGCTAGCCTCTAACCCAACAGTCCATCAACCCTCCAGCCTCCTGCTAGTCTCTAACCCAACAGTCCATCAACCCTCCAGCCTCCTGCTAGTCTCTAACCCAACAGTCCATCAACCCTCCAGCCTCCTGCTAGTCTCTAACCCAACAGTCCATCAACCCTCCAGCCTCCTGCTAGTCTCTAACCCAACAGTCCATCAACCCTCCAGCCTCCTGCTAGTCTCTAACCCAACAGCCCATCAACCCTCCAGCCTCCTGCTAGTCTCTAACCCAACAGTCCATCAACCCTCCAGCCTCCTGCTAGTCTCTAACCCAACAGCCCATCAACCCTCCAGCCTCCTGCTAGCCTCTAACCCAACAGCCCATCAACCCTCCAGCCTCCTGCTAGCCTCTAACCCAACAGCCCACAGCCCATCAACCCTCCAGCCTCCTGCTAGTCTCTAACCCAACAGCCCATCCACCCTCTAGCCTCCCTGCTAGCCTCTAACCCAACAGCCCACAGCCCATCAACCCTCCCGTCTCCTGCTAGCCTCTAACCCAACAGTCCATCCACCCTCCAGCCTCCCTGCTAGCCTCTAACCCAACAGCCCACAGCCCATCAACTCTCCAGCCTCCTGCTAGCCTCTAACCCAACAGCGCATCCACCCTCCAGCCTCCCTGCTAGCCTCTAACCCAACAGCCCACAGCGCATCCACCCTCCAGCCTCCCTGCTAGCCTCTAACCCAACAGCCCACAGCCCATCAACTCTCCAGACTCCTGCTAGTCTCTAACCCAACAGTCCATCAACCCTCCAGCCTCCTGCTAGTCTCTAACCCAACAGCCCATCAACCCTCCAGCCTCCTGCTAGCCTCTAACCCAACAGCCCATCAACCCTCCAGCCTCCTGCTAGGCTCTAACCAAACAGCCCACAGCCCATCAACTCTCCAGCCTCCTGCTAGCCTCTAACCCAACAGCCCACAGCCCATCAACCCTCCAGCCTCCTGCTAGTCTCTAACCCAACAGTCCATCAACCCTCCAGCCTCCTGCTAGTCTCTAACCCAACAGTCCATCAACGCTCCAGCCTCCTGCTAGTCTCTAACCCAACAGCCCATCAACTCTCCAGCCTCCTGCTAGCCTCTAACCCAACAGCGCATCCACCCTCCAGCCTCCCTGCTAGCCTCTAACCCAACAGCCCACAGCCCATCAACCCTCCAGCCTCCTGCTAGCCTCTAACCCAACAGTCCATCAACCCTCCAGCCTCCTGCTAGTCTCTAACCCAACAGCCCATCAACCCTCCAGCCTCCTGCTAGCCTCTAACCCAACAGTCCATCAACCCTCCAGCCTCCTGCTAGTCTCTAACCCAACAGCCCATCAACCCTCCAGCCTCCTGCTAGCCTCTAACCCAACAGCCCATCAACCCTCCAGCCTCCTGCTAGTCTCTAACCCAACAGCCCATCAACCCTCCAGCCTCCTGCTAGCCTCTAACCCAACAGCCCATCAACCCTCCAGCCTCCTGCTAGTCTCTAACCCAACAGCCCATCAACCCTCCAGCCTCCTGCTAGTCTCTAACCCAACAGCCCATCAACCCTCCAGCCTCCTGCTAGCCTCTAACCCAACAGCCCATCAACCCTCCTGCCTCCTGCTAGTCTCTAACCGAACAGCCCATCAATCCTCCAGCTTCCTGCTAGCCTCTAACCCAACAGGCCATCAACCCTCCAGCCTCCTGCTAGTCTCTAACCCAACAGCCCATCAAATCTCCAGCCTCCTGCTAGCCTCTAACCCAACAGCCCATCAACCCTCCAGCCTCCTGCTAGTCTCTAACCCAACAGCCCACAGCCCATCAACCCTCCAGCCTCCTGCTAGACTCTAACCCAACAGCCCACAGCCCATCAACCCTCCAGCCTCCTGCTAGTCTCTAACCCAACAGCCCACAGCCCATCAACCCTCCAGCCTCCTGCTAGACTCTAACCCAACAGCGCATCCACCCTCCAGTCTCCCTGCTAGCCTCTAACCCAACAGCCCACAGCCCATCAACCCTCCAGACTCCTGCTAGACTCTAACCCAACAGTCCATCAACCCTCCAGCCTCCTGCTAGCCTCTAACCCAACAGCCCACAGCCCATCAACCCTCCAGCCTCCTGCTAGCCTCTAACCCAACAGCCCATCAACCCTCCAGCCTCCTGCTAGTCTCTAACCCAACAGCCCATCAACCCTCCAGACTCCTGCTAGTCCCTAACCCAACAGCCCATCAACCCTCCAGCCTCCTGCTAGTCTCTAACCCAACAGCCCACAGCCCATCAACTCTCCAGCCTCCTGCTAGCCTCTAACCCAACAGCGCATCCACCCTCCAGTCTCCCTGCTAGCCTCTAACCCAACAGCCCACAGCCCATCAACTCTCCAGCCTCCTGCTAGCCTCTAACCCAACAGTCCATCAACCCTCCAGCCTCCTGCTAGTCTCTAACCCAACAGTCCATCAACCCTCCAGCCTCCTGCTAGACTCTAACCCAACAGCCCATCAACCCTCCAGCCTCCTGCTAGTCCCTAACCCAACAGCCCACAGCCCATCAACTCTCCAGCCTCCTGCTAGTCTCTAACCCAACAGCCCACAGCCCATCAACCCACCAGCCTCCTGCTAGTCTCTAACCCAACAGCCCATCAACCCTCCAGCCTCCTGCTAGTCCCTAACCCCACAGCCCATCAACCCTCCAGCCTCCTGCTAGTCCCTAACCCAACAGCCCATCAACCCACCAGCCTCCTGCTAGCCTCTAACCCAACAGCCCACAGCCCATCAACCCTCCAGCCTCCTGCTAGTCCCTAACCCAACAGCCCACAGCCCATCAACTCTCCAGCCTCCTGCTAGACTCTAACCCAACAGCCCACAGCCCATCAACCCTCCAGCCTCCTGCTAGACTCTAACCCAACAGCCCAAAGCCCATCAACCCTCCAGCCTCCTGCTAGTCTCTAACCCAACAGCCCACAGCCCATCAACCCTCCAGCCTCCTGCTAGACTCTAACCCAACAGCGCATCCACCCTCCAGTCTCCCTGCTAGCCTCTAACCCAACAGCCCACAGCCCATCAACCCTCCAGCCTCCTGCTAGTCTCTAACCCAACAGCCCATCAACCCTCCAGCCTCCTGCTAGTCCCTAACCCAACAGCCCATCAACCCTCCAACCTCCTGCTAGTCCCTAACCCAACAGCCCACAGCCCTCCAGCCTCCTGCTAGCCTCTAACCCAACAGTCCATCAACCCTCCAGCCTCCTGCTAGTCTCTAACCCAACAGCCCATCAACCCTCCAGCCTCCTGCTAGCCTCTAACCCAACAGCCCATCAACCCTCCAGCCTCCTGCTAGTCTCTAACCAAACAGCCCATCAACCCTCCAGCCTCCTGCTAGCCTCTAACCCAACAGCCCATCAACCCTCCAGCCTCCTGCTAGTCTCTAACCCAACAGCCCATCAACCCTCCAGCCTCCTGCTAGTCTCTAACCCAACAGCCCATCAACCCTCCAGCCTCCTGCTAGCCTCTAACCCAACAGCCCATCAACCCTCCCGCCTCCTGCTAGCCTCTAACCGAACAGCCCATCAACCCTCCAGCTTCCTGCTAGCCTCTAACCCAACAGGCCATCAACCCTCCAGCCTCCTGCTAGTCTCTAACCCAACAGCCCATCAACCCTCCAGCCTCCTGCTAGCCTCTAACCCAACAGCCCATCAACCCTCCAGCCTCCTGCTAGTCTCTAACCCAACAGCCCACAGCCCATCAACCCTCCAGCCTCCTGCTAGACTCTAACCCAACAGCCCACAGCCCATCAACCCTCCAGCCTCCTGCTAGTCTCTAACCCAACAGCCCACAGCCCATCAACCCTCCAGCCTCCTGCTAGACTCTAACCCAACAGCGCATCCACCCTCCAGTCTCCCTGCTAGCCTCTAACCCAACAGCCCACAGCCCATCAATCCTCCAGACTCCTGCTAGACTCTAACCCAACAGTCCATCAACCCTCCAGCCTCCTGCTTCTCTAACCCAACAGCCCATCAACCCTCCAGCCTCCTGCTAGCCTCTAACCCAACAGCCCACAGCCCATCAACCCTCCAGCCTCCTGCTAGCCTCTAACCCAACAGCCCATCAACCCTCCAGCCTCCTGCTAGTCTCTAACCCAACAGCCCATCAACCCTCCAGACTCCTGCTAGTCCCTAACCCAACAGCCCATCAACCCTCCAGCCTCCTGCTAGTCTCTAACCCAACAGCCCACAGCCCATCAACTCTCCAGCCTCCTGCTAGCCTCTAACCCAACAGCGCATCCACCCTCCAGTCTCCCTGCTAGCCTCTAACCCAACAGCCCACAGCCCATCAACTCTCCAGCCTCCTGCTAGCCTCTAACCCAACAGTCCATCAATCCTCCAGCCTCCTGCTAGTCTCTAACCCAACAGTCCATCAACCCTCCAGCCTCCTGCTAGTCTCTAACCCAACAGTCCATCAACCCTCCAGCCTCCTGCTAGTCTCTAACCCAACAGTCCATCAACCCTCCAGCCTCCTGCTAGACTCTAACCCAACAGCCCATCAACCCTCCAGCCTCCTGCTAGTCCCTAACCCAACAGCCCACAGCCCATCAACTCTCCAGCCTCCTGCTAGTCTCTAACCCAACAGCCCACAGCCCATCAACCCACCAGCCTCCTGCTAGTCTCTAACCCAACAGCCCATCAACCCTCCAGCCTCCTGCTAGTCCCTAACCCAACAGCCCACAGCCCATCAACCCTCCAGCCTCCTGCTAGTCCCTAACCCAACAGCCCATCAACCCACCAGCCTCCTGCTAGCCTCTAACCCAACAGCCCACAGCCCATCAACCCTCCAGCCTCCTGCTAGTCCCTAACCCAACAGCCCACAGCCCATCAACTCTCCAGCCTCCTGCTAGTCTCTAACCCAACAGCCCACAGCCCATCAACCCTCCAGCCTCCTGCTAGACTCTAACCCAACAGCCCACAGCCCATCAACCCTCCAGCCTCCTGCTAGTCTCTAACCCAACAGCCCACAGCCCATCAACCCTCCAGCCTCCTGCTAGACTCTAACCCAACAGCGCATCCACCCTCCAGTCTCCCTGCTAGCCTCTAACCCAACAGCCCACAGCCCATTAACCCTCCAGCCTCCTGCTAGTCTCTAACCCAACAGCCCATCAACCCTCCAGCCTCCTGCTAGTCCCTAACCCAACAGCCCATCAACCCTCCAGCCTCCTGCTAGTCCCTAACCCAACAGCCCACAGCCCATCAACCCTCCAGCCTCCTGCTAGTCTCTAACCCAACAGCCCACAGCCCATCAACTCTCCAGCCTCCTGCTAGCCTCTAACCCAACAGCGCATCCACCCTCCAGTCTCCCTGCTAGCCTCTAACCCAACAGCCCACAGCCCATCAACTCTCCAGCCTCCTGCTAGTCTAACCCAACAGTCCATCAACCCTCCAGCCTCCTGCTAGTCTCTAACCCAACAGTCCAACAACCCTCCAGCCTCCTGCTAGTCTCTAACCCAACAGTCCATCAACCCTCCAGCCTCCTGCTAGTCTCTAACCCAACAGTCCATCAACCCTCCAGCCTCCTGCTAGTCTCTAACCCAACAGTCCATCAACCCTCCAGCCTCCTGCTAGGCTCTAACCCAACAGCCCACAGCCCATCAACCCTCCAGCCTCCTGCTAGTCTCTAACCCAACAGCCCATCAACCCTCCAGCCTCCTGCTAGTCTCTAACCCAACAGCCCATCAACCCTCCAGCCTCCTGCTAGTCCCTAACCCAACAGCCCACAGCCCATCAACTCT
This sequence comes from Salmo trutta, assembly GCF_901001165.1. NCBI lineage: Eukaryota > Metazoa > Chordata > Actinopteri > Salmoniformes > Salmonidae > Salmo > Salmo trutta. The sequence continues at coordinate 24,398,698 of NC_042976.1, read as the reverse complement.
CCAGCCTCCTGCTAGTCTCTAACCCAACAGCCCACAGCCCATCAACCCACCAGCCTCCTGCTAGCCTCTAACCCAACAGCCCATCAACCCTCCAGCCTCCTGCTAGCCTCTAACCCAACAGCCCATCAAGGCTCCAGCCTCCTGATAACCCAGCCATCAGCTGCCTGTCACCTCCCAGGGCTGGGGCTATGGTCTAGGAGAGAGGGGATGAGGAACAGGCCAGTCATGAGGAGAGAGTTGGCTAGCCGTCTCTCTCCCAGGGCTGGGGCTATGGTCTAGGAGAGAGGGGATGAGGAACAGGCCAGTCATGAGGAGAGAGTTGGCTAGCCGTCTCTCTCCCAGGGCTGGGGATATGGTCTAGGAGAGAGGGGATGAGGAACAGGCCAGTCATGAGGAGAGAGTTGGCTAGCCGTCTCTCTCCCAGGGCTGGGGCTATGGTCTAGGAGAGAGGGGATGAGGAACAGGCCAGTCATGAGGAGAGAGTTGGCTAGCCGTCTCTCTCCCAGGGCGAGTCCTCTCTCTGGATGGGCTCTGGGCTGGTTATGTGGTGGTGGTTGACATTGCAGCAGCATGTTGTGTTAGGTATAGAGGAACACACATCTCCACTGTATGGTGTGGTGTTAACACCTGCTGTTGTGTTGAGTTGTTACTTTAACTGAACACTCTGAATCAGATATATGTTGAATAGTTGGGTGGGGAGGAGGGGAGTCTGCCTCCTAATTCAGTCAGTGAAGGTTATTTGGATTGAAGTTCAGTCTTTTTGAGCCCTCTTTATCTTTTACTCCCTCTCTCTGTCCTCCCTCTTCTTTTCCTCCCTCTCTGTCCTTTCTCTCCAAGTGAAAGGGCTGTTCATCACTATTGCAGGACGTAGCTGATTAAATGTGATTAAGGCCAGTCCATCCATCAGACAGCCTTTCATTCTGTCATTACAGGGGGCCACCAGGGGACCGCGCGCATGTGTGTGTATGTTCGTCTGTGTGTGTGTGTGTGTTAGTGTGTGTGTATGTTCGTGTGTGTGTGTGTGTTCGTGTGTGTGTGTGTTCGTGTGTGTGTGTGTGTGTGTGTGTGTGTGTGTGTGTGTGTGTGTGTGTGTGTGTGTGTGTGTGTGGGTGGGTGTGTGCCCTCTCTTCAGATATCTTTTAGCCTGTGATGGATGTTTCCAGACCATAGATCCACTTATGAAGAGGTCCTCTTCTCTCCCTGTAAAGACTACTAATCTAGGTCCTCTCTATTCTCTCTCTTTCCTCTCTCTATCCTCTCTCCCTTTCCTCTGTATTCTCTCTCCCTTTCCTCTCAGTTCCCTCTCTCTTTCCTCTCTCTTTCCTCTCTCTATCCTCTCTCCCTTTCCTCTGTATTCTCTCTCCCTTTCCTCTCAGTTCCCTCTCTCTTTCCTCTCTCTTTCCTCTCTCTATCCTCTCTCCCTTTCCTCTGTATTCTCTCTCCCTTTCCTCTCTCTATCCTCTCTCCCTTTCCTCTCTCTATTCTCTCTCCCTGTCAGCTTTCAGCCATAGTGTTGGTTTAGTGGTGGTTATGATGAATGAGTTGGAGTGAACCCCATTCTGTATTGTACCTCTCTCCATCCCTCTGTCTCAATGATTCTGAACACTAGTGAATGGAGCCTCAGTATCTGGTGATTTATGGCTCCTTTTTGATTTCTGTTTTAAAACTTTAAATGCACTATGCATTATGTGGGTTGAATGCTGTAACACCATAAAAGTAAATGAAGGCAGTGACTGCCCATGACTGCTGTTAACCATCACTTATTCACATGACTATACTTTAATAAAATAAATCAGTGTATATTACTTTTGTTCTATTTGATGATGATTATTATTATTATTTCATTCCAAGTTTAATCTCTGTAGAGCTGCTGTCTGACAAAATCTCTATTTTATTTGTTTTTCAAAGTAACTATTAATCACTAAGATCATGTATTTTCAGGTAGAGGTACCTTGCAAAACAACTGCTCTCTTTCCCTCTCCATCACACATTCTTCTGTCTCTTCTCCATCTCCATGTCTGCCCCATTCTAACATAACAAAGCAGGCATAAACGAAACACACAGACCGGACAAGTAGGCACGCAATGGATTATGGTCATTGTAGTTAATTATCACGTTTTCTGCGCTAAACTCTGTAGAGTATTGGCCTGTTGAAAACTACAACTCCCTACTGCATCACACAGTTCGTGCTTGATCTGATTTATCTCTAGAGAAACTGTGCAATGTGCGCGTTTAGCTCACTGAAAACAAATAAACCAAATGGAATTCAAATATCTGAATCAAAATCAGTTGTTTGAAAACCAAATAAATATCCTTAATGTTGGTTAATCACTCAGCGCCAGTCTACACTCACTGTCCTGTGTTTCTTTCACCAATGATACAGTATGAGCCGCCACGTGTGTGTGTGTGTGTGTGTGTGTGTGTGTGTGTGTGTGTGTGTGTGTGTGTGTGTATCGATCCTGCCTGAGCAGAGGGGCCCACCAAAGGGCTTGTTTTTCACTGTGTCTGTCTCTGAGCTCCACCCTGCTGTTTTAACACATCAGTAAGACTAATACTGATGCTAAGCAGCCAGGAGACAGGAAGGAACACACACACACACACACACACACAGATATACCATGGTGTGTGAGTATAGTTTTGCTGAATTCAGCTCCTAGGATGTGATTGTTATTTCTTTAATGGGAGGTACAGGAGACTCTCTCTCTCTTCCTGTCGTTGTCTTCCCCAGAAGGTTTGAGAGAAGGAGCGCTGCCCACTCCCCTGATGGATAGGTCAGTGTAGCTGTCACTGGCTAGTCCCTATGCTGACAAATAGGAGCAGAGAGACAGGGACATATCTCTCTGAACATCAATATGGTGACAGGCATCCTGCTGTCTGTCACCACATCCATCTACTCTACATCACAACACACACACACACACACACACACACACACACACACACACACACAACCCACACACACACACACACACACACACATACACACACACACACACACACACACAGACACACACACACACACACACACACACACACACACACACACACACACACACACACACACACACACACACACAGACACACCACACACACACACAGACACACCACACACACATACACACACACCACACACACATACACACATACACACACACACACACACACACACACACACACACACACACACACACAGACACATCTCTGATCTGAGACTATGTTGTGTTTCCTTTTTATAAAACCCATAAATACCCAGAGGCCTGTCTGCTTGTGTGTTTTTGTCATCAGAATAATGTAAACACCTCGTGTAACACTGTACACGTACACTGGGGTTGGGTATACTGTGAGGGAATGTATGGATGTCGCAATTTATGAGTGAGTTCCTATGTGTGCATCCGTGTTGCATACATGTGTGGAGATCAACTGGGAAGCAGCAGTGGTTGAGGGGAAGGGGTGAGGAGTGGGTGAGGAAGGCCCGGGTCAGGTGAGATTCTTGATGTGTTTACTGACTGTGCCACGATGTCTGGGCTATCTGCATTGTCTGTCTGTACTTCACCTGAGCTGCTCTGTCTCTCTGACAGCACACACACACACACAGACACAGACAATCTCAGACACACACTTAGATTAGATCAATGGGGCCCAGCAGTAACACATGGAGCGATGCCCCGTAGAGTATGTGTCAGAAGAGGAGTGATTTAGAGGTGTAAGGCCTCGATCACTGCTGAGACACCTGCCTAGAGAATCTAACTATCTCACACACACACACACACACACACACACACACACACACACACACACACACACACACACACACACACACACACACACACACACTCCTGTTACCACCCTGCTACTGCCCCCGACCCTCAACTCCAAGCCCCTGCCTGTGTCCGAGGAAACCCCGTTTTACAGTCCGCCATGTTTCTTTAGACTTCAGGCCTGCAGTGAGGTGGCATATGGCAGTAGAGGACTGGGAAAGCATACTCTGTGTGTGTGTGTGTGTGTGTGTGTGTGTGTGTGTGTGTGTGTGTGTGTGTGTGTGTGTGTGTGTGTGTGTGTGTGTGTGTGTGTGTGTGTGTGTGTGTGTGTGTGTGTGTGTGTGTCTGTGTGTGTGTGTGTGTGTGTGTGTGTGTGTGTGTGTGTGTGTGTGTGTGTGTGTGTGTGTGTGTGTGTCTCTGTGTGTGTGTGTGTGTCTCTGTGTGTGTGTGTGTGTGTGTGAGAGAGAGAGAGAGAGAAGTGTTTTGTTCCCCTCCCCAGTGCTGCGTAACCCTTCTTCCCTAGTGACTTTAGTAAACCATGCATTGCTACACTGAGTTGTCAGCTGTGCGAATAAAACATTAACATGTATTTTAATGTCACCTTCCATATAGATGACTATTAATCACATTCACTATGTGTGAGACTGGGACACTACAGAGCTAGAGTGGCCACACTGTTCAGAGGAAACACAGAAGGGATAGAGCCTGTTGTGTTTGGCTTCTTTGACTGTTTTATAAAGACTGAGGACAGGGGAGTGGAAATGGGCCATCCTCTCTCACAGTGTGTGTGTGTCTGTGTGTGTCTGTGTGTGTGTCTGTGTGTCTGTGTGTGTCTGTGTGTGTGTCTGTGTGTGGGTCTGTGTGTGGGTCCTAGCTGTGGCTGTGTTGTTCTAGCTGACCTATTTCTGCCCAGTCTTAAAGAGGACCCTTCCCTCCCTGTCACTGGCACTGTTCACCAAACGTCCCCTCTACCGGGGCTGCACACGTCTACACAAACATGCCACATACATGCCAACCCTACTGTATGTTGAATGATGCATGAGGTGTCTAAATACTATTCTCTCGGTCTGTCCCATTTCTCTTCTCTCTCTGTCCTGAGGGAGGTATCAGAGAACAGACTATTGGCTGTTGGCTGATCTTTCTCTGTGAATCACTCTGTCCCTAAGGCGCATCAGAAATCTGTAGCCTCAATAGTAGTCGTGGAAACGGCCATATGGCCACCAATGGCCAATGTTCCCACACAGGAACACAAAGACAGGCTGGCAGTAAATCACGCTGGTGCAGGATCTGTCTCTACCCCTCTCTCTCTGTGTCTCTGTGGGTCTCGGGGGTGTAGTTATCGTCACTGCATCCCGGACACAGGCATTCACCTCTCTACAATAGGGATGGAATGGGGTTTATGGCTGGTGTGTGGATGTGTTCGGGGGTATCCCCCATCCCCAAATTCCCCTATATGCACCCCCCACCGTCATCTGTCCAACACATAGATTTATCAGCATGAGATGTGAAACTGTGGTGGGTCCGCCAGTAACTGAGGGAATGAGACAGAATGAGATGGACACAGAAAGAGGCTGAGAGAAAGAAAGATGGAGAGAGACTGACAGACAGACAGCGAGAGGGAGAAAGAAAGAGAGATATAGACAGGCTTTAGACATTATGTTAATAGGCTTAGTTGTCCTCAGGCACCTCATCCTCTCTTCTCCTCCTTTAATGGTCCCTTCTTCTTCTTGTTTCACTCTGGCTCTCTGGGTGGTTGGAGGCAGCAGACTGGAAGCTTCTTCTTGTTTCACTCTGGCTCTCTGGGTGGTTGGAGGCAGCAGACTGGAAGCTTCTTCTTGTTTCACTCTGGCTCTCTGGGTGGTTGGAGGCAGCAGACTGGAAGCTTCTTCTTGTTTCACTCTGGCTCTCTGGGTGGTTGGAGGCAGCAGACTGGAAGCTTCTTCTTGTTTCACTCTGGCTCTCTGGGTGGTTGGAGGCAGCAGACTGGAAGCTTCTTCTTGTTTCACTCTGGCTCTCTGGGTGGTTGGAGGCAGCAGACTGGAAGCTTCTTCTTGTTTCACTCTGGCTCTCTGGGTGGTTGGAGGCAGCAGACTGGAAGCTTCTTCTTGTTTCACTCTGGCTCTCTGGGTGGTTGGAGGCAGCAGACTGGAAGCTTCTTCTTGTTTCACTCTGGCTCTCTGGGTGGTTGGAGGCAGCAGACTGGAAGCTTCTTCTTGTTTCACTCTGGCTCTCTGGGTGGTTGGAGGCAGCAGACTGGAAGCTTGAGGGTTCCAGAGTGACAATGTCCTGGATTTTCTCAATGACCTGCTGTGTGTGTGTGTGTGTGTGTGTGTGTGTGTGTGTGTGTGTGTGTGTGTGTGTTTGTGTGTGTGTGTGTGTGTGTGTGTGTGTGTGTGTGTGTGTGTGTGTGTGTGTGTCTGTGTGTGTGTGTGTGTGTGTGTGTGTCTGTGTGTGTGTGTGTGTGTGTGTGTGTGTGTGTGTGTGTGTGTGTGTGTGTGTAGGCAGCGTGATCTCCTGGATTCTCTCAGTGATCCGGCTAAAGTGGAGGATGTGGGAAAAGGTTATTGCATCCTCTGTGGATGTGGCAAGGAGATGGTCCATGCCTGTGGGTGTGTGTTTGTTGTGTGAGAGAGAGAGGTTGGCATATTTACCATGTCTCAGTTTTATAGCTTTCCACAAAGAGCCAGCTGTGGCTATAGAGCCTGCAGAGCAGAGAGACGGTGGTGCCAGAGCCAGCATCCCATGGGAGACCTCGACAACATTTATTGTTATCAATGCAGGAAACAGCTTTACACTCACTCTCACTCACCCTATCCATTCACCCTCGAACCAAAATCCTCCCCTCCCCCACACTCCCTCTCTCCTCACCTAGGGGTGATGTTGGGATCTCAGCGGTCCTGCGACTCAGCACAAATTCTAATAAGCCTTTGATGAGTTGATTAAATGAATTTATCTCTGGAACGAGGGGTGAGGGAGGGAGCCCTGGGGGTGCACGTGAGGTGCTGCTCTGATGAACCAGGACTGTGTGTGTGTTTGTGTGTGCGTGTGTGTGTGTGTGTCTGCATCTGCGTATGTGTCTATATGTGTGTGTGCTTATGGCAGCCAAGATTGTTGAAACGCAGACTGCCTGAAACACAGCCTGCCTGAAACACAGCCTGCCTGAAACACAGCCTGCCTGAAACAGTTGTCATTGCAGTGAGAGGGTTAGAAAGTGAGTACCTAAGCTTCATGTCAGAGGTCTAACACTACCAGAGTACAATACCATGTTGGTCACAATCGATGAGCGAAGTGTACTTCCAATTTTACACTAGCTCACAGAGACAGAGTTAGCTGTGTTGAGGCAGTGTGTGTGAGCTGTGTTGAGGCAGTGTGTGTGAGCTGTGTTGAGGCAGTGTGTTAGCTGTAGTGTGTGAGCTGTGTTGAGGCAGTGTGTGTGAGCTGTGTTGAGGCAGTGTGTGAGCTGTGTTGAGGCAGTGTGTTAGCTGTAGTGTGTGAGCTGTGTTGAGGCAGTGTGTGTGAGCTGTGTTGAGGCAGTCTGTAAGCTGTAGTGTGTGAGCTGTGTTGAGGCAGTGTGTTAGCTGTAGTGTGTGAGCTGTGTTGAGGCAGTGTGTGAGCTGTGTTGAGGCAGTGTGTTAGCTGTTGTGTGTAAGCTGTGTTGAGGCAGTGTGTGTGAGCTGTGTTGAGGCAGTGTGTTAGCTGTTGTGTGTGAGCTGTGTTGAGGCAGTGTGTTTGCTGTGTTGAGACAGTGTGTGAGCTGTGTTGAGACAGTGTGTGAGCTGTGTTGAGACAGTGTGTGAGCTGTGTTGAGGCAGTGTGTGAGCTGTGTTGAGACAGTGTGTGAGCTGTGTTGAGGCAGTGTGTGTGAGCTGTGTTGAGGCAGTGTGTTAGCTGTAGTGTGTGAGCTGTGTTGAGGCAGTGTGTGTGAGCTGTGTTGAGGCAGTGTGTGAGCTGTGTTGAGACAGTGTGTGTGAGCTGTGTTGGGGCAGTGTGTGTGAGCTGTGTTGGAGGCAGTGTGTGTGAGCTGTGTTGGGACAGTGTGTTAGCTGTAGTGTGTGAGCTGTGTTGAGGCAGTGTGTAAGCTGTAGTGTGTGAGCTGTGTTGAGGCAGTGTGTGTGAGCTGTGTTGAGGCAGTGTGTGTGAGCTGTGTTGAGACAGTGTGTTAGCTGTGTTGGGGCAGTGTGTTAGCTGTAGTGTGTGAGCTGTGTTGGGGCAGTGTGTGTGAGCTGTGTTGGGGCAGTGTGTTAGCTGTAGTGTGTGAGCTGTGTTGAGGCAGTGTGTGTGAGCTGTGTTGAGGCAGTGTGTGTGAGCTGTGTTGAGGCAGTATGTGTGAGCTGTGTTGAGGTAGTGTGTTAGCTGTAGTGTGTGAGCTGTGTTGAGTCAGTGTGTGTGAGCTGTGTTGAGGCAGTCTGTAAGCTGTAGTGTGTGAGCTGTGTTAAGGCAGTCTGTAAGCTGTAGTGTGTGAGCTGTGTTGAGGCAGTGTGTGTGAGCTGTGTTGAGGCAGTGTGTTAGCTGTAGTGTGTGAGCTGTGTTGAGGCAGTGTGTGTGAGCTGTGTTGAGGCAGTGTGTTAGCTGTAGTGTGTGAGCTGTGTTGAGGCAGTGTGTGTGAGCTGTGTTGAGGCAGTGTGTTAGCTGTAGTGTGTGAGCTGTGTTGAGGCAGTGTGTTAGCTGTAGTGTGTGAGCTGTGTTGAGGCAGTGTGTGTGAGCTGTGTTGAGGCAGTGTGTTAGCTGTTGTGTGTGAGCTGTGTTGAGGTAGTGTGTGTGAGCTGTGTTGGGGCAGTGTGTGTGAGCTGTGTTGGGGCAGTGTGTGTGAGCTGTGTTGGGGCAGTGTGTGTGAGCTGTGTTGGGGCAGTGTGTGTGAGCTGTGTTGAGGCAGTGTGTGTGAGCTGTGTTGGGACAGTGTGTGTGAGCTGTGTTGAGGCAGTGTGTGTGAGCTGTGTTGGGGCAGTGTGTGTGAGCTGTGTTGGGGCAGTGTGTGTGAGCTGTGTTGGGGCAGTGTGTGTGAGCTGTGTTGGGGCAGTGTGTGTGAGCTGTGTTGGGGCAGTGTGTGTGAGCTGTGTTGTGGCAGTGTGTGTGAGCTGTGTTGAGGCAGTGTGTGTGAGCTGTGTTGGGACAGTGTGTGTGAGCTGTGTTGAGGCAGTGTGTGTGAGCTGTGTTGGGGCAGTGTGTGTGAGCTGTGTTGGGGCAGTGTGTGTGAGCTGTGTTGGGGCAGTGTGTGTGAGCTGTGTTGGGGCAGTGTGTGTGAGCTGTGTTGAGGCAGTGTGTGTGAGCTGTGTTGGGGCAGTGTGTGTGAGCTGTGTTGGGGCAGTGTGTGTGAGCTGTGTTGGGGCAGATTGGTGTTTTGAGGCAGTGTGTGTGAGCTGTGTTGGGGCAGTGTGTGTGAGCTGTGTTGAGGCAGTGTGTGTGAGCTGTGTTGGGGCAGTGTGTGTGAGCTGTGTTGGGGCAGTGTGTGTGAGCTGTGTTGGGGCAGTGTGTGTGAGCTGTGTTGGGGCAGATTGGTGTTTGTGTTGTTAACTGCAGGGTAATGGCACTGAAGAGGCCCTCAATCCAGCTCTATTCATCCCCTACCTACCGCTCTCAAAAAGCCTCTTCAGATGCACCGCAGCACAGTTGGAGTGTGTTCGTGTGTGTGTGTGTGTTCGTGTGTGTGTGTGTGTGTGTGTGTGTGTGTGTGTGTGTGTGTGTGTGTGTGTAACCCTGGCACTCCGCAGCCTAATTAAGCGATCTGGTAGAGCTGATTTGAATAATAAAAGACCTTGATGAGAAAGGAGGAGAGGAGAGGAGAGGAGAGGAGAGAGGAGAGGAGAGAGGAGAGGAGAGGAGAGGAGAGG